>NC_088239.1:77875131-78155131 GCF_036934945.1 Oncorhynchus masou masou | reverse complement strand
AGTGGTGGGATTTATATACTGTAAATGGCTGTGTCTCAATACTTACAAATGTTTGTTTTCTCTTTATACTGTAAATGGCTGTGTCTCAATACTCACAAATGTTATGGTTTTCTCTTATGTCCTTGATGACTGCTTATAAGTGTTGTACTGGATGAATATCCCAAAATATCAAACATTGTGCTCTATAAAGTCTTTATTCCTTACAAGAAAGGGGGTGGTGAATCCCTGTAAATATAGTCAATCATCAATGAATGAAAAACACTCAGCAAATAGTATGTCTAATGGCATGTCCCATTCCTTATGGATGAATTTAAAACATGTTGCTTTTACAATAATAATATCATCTATAACCAGTCAAATGCACTATGATGGCCTATATGATTTTTGTTCAGTGCAACTCAGTGCAACTCCCGTACGGATTCTAAAGAGGCGAAGAACGAGAGCCAATCGTCCTCCGAAACACAACCCTGCCAAGCCGCACTGCTTCTTGACACACTGCTCACTTAACCTGGAAGCCAACTGCACCAATGTGTCGGAGGAAAAACGTACAACTGGCGACCGAAGTCAGCATACATGCGCCCGGCTCGCTGCAAGGAGCCGCTAGAGCGTGATGGGACATAGACATCCCGGCCAGCCAAACCCTCCCCTAACCCGGACGACGCTGGGCCAATTGTGCACCGCCTCATGGGTCTCCCGGTTGGCTGCTACACAGCCTGAAATCGAACCCGGGTCTGTAGTGAATCCTCAAGCACTGCGATGCTGTGCCACTCGGGAGGCCCTGTGTCTGTCAATGTTGAAGTGAGTTTGTCTGTATGTATGTGGGTGTCACTATTGGAACGAGAAACGATGAGTGTGTGAGTCTGTGTATGGGTCAAATCAAATCAAATGTTATTGGTCACATACACATGGTTAGCAGATGTTAATGCGAGTGTAGCGAAATGCTTCTGCTTCTAGTTCCGACAGTGCAGTAATATCTAACAAGTAATCTAACAATTCCACAACAACTACCTAATACACACAAACCTAAAGGGATGGAATGGAATAAGAATATGGTGTGTGTGTGTGTGTGTGTGTGTGGAGGGGGGGGGGGTGCATGTGTCACTGCTGGGGTGATTTGAAGTGTCGGTGTGACAGTCAGCTCAATGGGAAGTGTCTGGGAAGGCTGGCGGTACAGACTGTGTAATTGGACGAGACCCAGCGAATCACAGCAGACATCTGCTGAAGTGCCACAAAGCAGGAAGTGTACTGTACACACATTTGCACACACACACCATCTTGGCTGTCCATTATTGTTGATAATGACCACACACACACACACACACACACACACACACACACACACACACACACACACACACACACACACACACACACACACACACACACACACACACACACACACACACACACACACACACACACACACACACACACACACACACACACACACACACACACCCACACACACACACACAATTAGCAGTGCAAAATATATATTTGCAAAATATCCCCTCCAATATATATATGTATAAAACACTTTCCGACATTTCACCCCCAACTGTAAGAAACAACTTTTTTTTTTTTTTACCCATTAATTGGTCTTTTTACCAATCAGATCAGCCCTGAAAAAGATCGAAGGTGAAAAGATCTGATATGATTTGGTCGAAAGGCCAATTAGTTGAGAAAATATCAGAATTGGGCTGCCTTTGTAAATGCAGCCATATATGTAAGCACCCACCAATGACCCACTTCCAAGCTCCAATAAATACCACCTAGCTGGAAGCAACAATTAGGGAGAGCTAGCTGGCTCTTACTGACGATAAACACACATAGTGGAGCAGGTGCATCGTTTGGTTATATGGGCTAGGGTGCATTTGACTGGTTATAAATGACATGATTATTCCCTCATCATCAAACATTTGCCAACACAATATTGTCATTTAAAATAAGTATTGTTATGAGAACAGCAAGGATGCTTAGAACAGAGTGACATCATTGTATTTCTTACACAAGAGATGTTGTTTTTCCTTCAGCCTGTAGATGATCTGTTGTTTAATATCTTTCAGTGTGTAACAGGCTCGTCATAACGAATTCACTGGCTCCAGACTAATTGCTCAAATCAGTGCGGGCGACCCAAGGGACGCCAGTGTCAACACATTCTCAAAAGCTGGCCAAGTGTAAACATTGCATCCTGATAAGGATGTTAATAACAACAAGCCATTTAGTAAATATTTCCTTAACTCTTATTTCTTGAACTGCATTGTTGGTTAAAAGGGCTTGTCAGTAAGCATTTCACGGTAAACTCTACACCTGTTGTATTCGGCGCATGTGACAATTTTTTGGTTGATTTGATTTATATTCAAGCACAATCGCTCGTTCTGTAAAAGTGCGAAGGATGTTTCTATAGCCAATAATTGGTTGTTAAATCAATATGAGTACACTGTACAATTACGTCAATAGATTACATTTGGGAAACGTAGCGCAATTACGATCCAAGTAATAACACTGGGTCATTACAAAATGGACGCCCCAACAAGAACCACATCCTCCTTTCTTAAAGTATCACCACCATTTGTCCTCAGGTGAAGCAGTGGAATCACACAAACCAGTTAGGCCAGCCCTTTTCCTCCTCTTTCCAAAGTGACAAGTACAATTGTACAATCAGGGGAAGGGTGATTTAAAAGAATACATCTCTCGAAATGTTATTGTTATACGAGGTGTCACACATTTGGCATGGAGGGCAAGAGGAAGTAAATATGGTTTAGTTCAGAACCCGAGGGAGATGACTAAGCCTTTCACTATGTGTGGCAGTTATGTAGACTGATGATTGAAGTGTTATCATCCAGGGAATTGGTTGATGAATGAGCTGGAAATGACTTTGTTCCCCTCTTAGTCAACTTGACTTTTGATTCATAATTAATGATAGAGGGAATGCATCTGGCTAAATACAACAACACCAAAAAAATCTATTCTGGCCTACAGGATACCAGTTTTGCAAGGAAATTAATTATGTCAAATATTAAGTGACAGGGTGTATTTTTGGAGCCCAGTGATTGTATTTTAACTATTTTTCCCACAGCGCAGGTTTCCTGCTGTACATGTCTGATTGAATCTGTCCATATGAGTCTCACAGACCTTGTATAGCAAGCAATGCTGCTTACATTAGGAGCTTCAAGTGAACGTACCTTGTGTGTTTCTCACGACCTCCATCCAGCGTCTGCAATTGGGAAATGTGTTGCATCCCACACATGCACATGATCTCATTTGCAGCAGAGACACAAGGCCATTGTTTTTGCTCAGTTTCAATCTACTGAGGGTCAGGGTGAGTTGTGCATCATCACACACCCCTACCAGGGGAAGGAGACTAACTCACATGAGTATGGCTTCTCGGAGGACATTTTCCTGCATCTTTCAGAATCTATCTGTGTCTCTCAGTCTCTTTCCATTTCAGTAACAGGCTTGTTTTTGTATTTCTTTTCACTTGGTTCCATGATACTGTGCCTTGCATTGTAAATGACCATTTTGAAGAGCCCCCCCCAAAGTTATGTACTATGTAATATTACTTATGGTTTGGAGTTTGAGGTTGAGTAGTGTTTTTAATTAGGGCGCTTTTTCAGTGGCCATGACTAATGTGTTCGCCCTGGCTCCATCACGATTCTATTTGACCCAGGGTTCATTACTATATTTATCCAGCAATGAAACCAGTGCAGCACTTTGCTGACAGAGAGACCCAACAATTCCCTACTTAAAACTGAAATGCCCCCAAGCTCTCTCTGTGTATTAAATTAGAAGAGTTAACCTTATTCAGGAATTTGCCCAATGCCATTGGGTCATTCTTCAACTACGATGGCATTTGAGCATCGCATTTTGATGAATTTTGTAAAAAAATAACTTACATTAAAAAATGTTAATAAATTTTTTCTAGTTTTTTTATTTAATTTAAATGTATTTGGGTACCTCTTTCCATTCCGAAATCAACTAATACGGTTGATTTACTATTATAATAACATTCATAATGGTACCATCAGTAGAAGCAATAATACCAAATGATGGTAACACCAATAAGACATTTTAAATAGATCTTCTGAAATGGAATGCTAAAATCTAAGGTCATCAATCAAGTGATATGATTAATCATTTTGTTCACAATGATATTTCTCTTCATTTAAATTGACTAACACCAAGTGACACTTTGGATTTAGATTCCTCAAGTTATGAATGGAATCATCAAATGTATGACATACTAAAAGGGTGTGATTATGCTAAGAAGTGTCTTTAATACAGACCCCTCCCCATGGAGAGAGAATGCTCAAGGTCCTTGTACATCTTTGTAATCAGTCATTTTCAAGGTGGTAAAACCAATGACACACAACCGAGGGAAACATATTACACCATAAAAAGGCATTTTAATAGCCTTCTTTGTTTTCTATTGATCTACACAATATATTAAATACTTTTGTTCACTGTGTAGCCTATAAAATAATGGATAGATATCTCTAAATCCGCAAAACATGTCACTACCCGTCCACACATCACAGAAGTCAAGGGACACCATTTACCACCTTAATTGAAGAATGACCCTGTTCCAATGAGATGTTACCTAGGAGCCCAAGCGAAGCTCCCAGCTTAGAACAGCTAAATCTCCCAAATCATCTATGACAAGTGAACCCTCAAATCTTGAGGCAGAATTGGAAGCAGGAGCAGTAGGGTTTAAATGTCTGCCATGGACGTCTAACTTCAGAGAGACATCAACATCATACAGGCGATAAAATACACTCAAAAGAAGTAATGTGTGTTGTGTGCTGAAATACTTTTTATGAAACACTTAGTTCTGGTCATGAATCTTTGATTAGCTGAGAGACATTCTAATTTAAGTCATGCTAAAATTAAAATATCATCACAACTGCCTCATCACTTTCACAGGCAAAATGTATCAAAACGACTCGGCTAGGACTCAGTTAGCGCTTCATACCTATGACCACAGCAAAACTATGCTAAAACTAACCAGGCTGTATTCAAAATGTTACCATATGCCTTTTGACGTAGGACACAACATTGGGAGTATGGTGCCATTTTGGATGCCCATGAATCACAAACTTGGTTACATTTTATATAATATATTGTCACACTGATTCTAGTTTGCTGCAGAGATGATTGCCCTTCTGCAAGGCTCTCCCATCTCCACAGAGGAACTCAGAGTGACCACCTCCCTGACCAAGGCCCTTCTCCCCCGATTGCTCAGTTTGGCAAGGCCAAACTCTAGGGAGAGTCTTGTTGGTTCCAAACTTCTTACATTTAAGACTGATGGAGGCCACTGTGTTCTTGAGGACCTTCAATGCTTTAACATTTTTTGGTACCTTTCCCCAGGGTCTATGCCTCGACACAATCCTGTCTCAGAGCTCTACTGATAATTCCTTCGACCTCATGGTTTGGTTTTTGCTTTGACATGTACGGTCAACTGTGGGACCATACAGTATATAGACTGGCCTTTCCAAATCATGTCCAATCAATTGAATTTACCACAGATGGACTCCAATAAAGTTGTAAAAACATCTCAAGGATGATCCGTGGAAACAGGATGCACCTGAGCTCAATTTCGAGTTTCATAGCAAAGGTCTTGCATACTTAGGGAAATAAGATGTTTCTATTTTTGCCAGTGGTGTTTTGGTGCAAACCTGTCATCAAGGCAAAGGGTGGCTTCTTTGAAGAATCTAAAATCTAAAATATATTTTGGTTTGTTTTACACTTATTTGGTTACTACATGATTCCATATCTGTTATTTCGTAGATTTGACTTATTCCCTATTATTCTACAATGTAGAAAATAGTAAAAATAAAGAAAAACCCTTAAATGAGTTGGCATGTCCAAACTTTTGACTGGTACTGTAGATATATTTCACTGTGAGAATCTGCTGCTGACTATCAGGCAACGAGCAGGCTGTGAGTGAGTGAAGTGGAGAGGGGGAGGGCTGGAGGCGTGTGTGTGTGTGTGTGTGTGTGTGTGTGTGTGTGTGTGTGTGTGTGTGTGTGTGTGTGTGTGTGTGTGTGTGTGTGTGTGTGTGTGTGTGTGTGTGTGTGTGTGTGTGTGTGTGTGTGTGTGTGTGTGTTGAAAGCACTGGTTGAGAGTGCTGCAGCAGAGGCAGCTGAGTCATGGAGAGAGAGAGCACACGTACTTCGTGACTACTTTTTAACCAGTTGTAGGTTGGCTATTTAAATTGGTCATTATGGAGACACCCCTTTTCCATAAAACATATTTGCTCGGTTTTATCAGGGAGAGAATCTTGTTTCTCATGGTCTGATAGTCTTTAGGTGTCTTTTGGCAAACTCCAATTGGGCTGTCATGTGCCTTTTACTAAGTAGTGGCTTCCGTCTGGCCACTTTACCATAAAGGCCTGATTGGTGGAGTGCTGCAGAGATGGTTGTCGTTCTGGAAGGTTCTCCCATCTCCACAGAGGAACTCTGGACGCACAAGCATTTCGCTACTCCTGCAATAACATCTGCTAATCACGTGTATGTGACCAATACAATTTGATATGATTTGATTTGGAGCTAGGTCAGAGTTACCATCGAGTTCTTGGTCACCTCCCTGACCAAGGCCCTTCTCCTCCGATTGCTCAGCTTGGCCGGGCGGCCAGCTCTAGGAAGAGTCTTGGTGGTTCCAAACTTCTTACATTTAAGAATCCTGGAGGCCAATGTGTTCTTGGGGACCTTCAATGCTGCAGAAATGGTTTGGTACTTTTCCCCAGATCTGTGCCTCGACACGGTCCTGTTTCGGAGCTCTACGGACAAATACAAATTCCAGAATAATAGGTTAAAATGTGAATTAATTAATGTCCTATATATTGCTATTGCCTGTTGAGTGCTACAGCTGTACTAAAATGTTGTGTACACACTTAACCTGCTTCCAGCACAACAATGGCAATCCAGACAAGATAACCAGCTATATTTAGCAAACATTTAGCTTCATAATTACCAGCTGGCTAGATATAAATGATTAATCTAGCTAGCCAGCTACTTGAACATTTAAAAAACTACCTCAATCTATATTTAGCTATCATTTCATCATGGCTAGCTAGCTAGCCAACTTAGCACGTGTCCCGATAACATAACATGGGGTTTCATTACCTTGCTAATTGGTTACAATTTGTAACACAGTGGCTATTCTAGGTAGCTAGTTAGTTAAACATGACAACTGGCAAACATGAAAAAGCTTGTTATGACAACGGCAAAACATCATCTTGCGAAAAATCAAGCAGGCAATAGTGATTCTCACTGAGAAATAGCTGTCAACTGGTTGTCATGTCCCCAGAGCTGTCAGTACTGCATGAACCGTGATCACGGTTGATAGATGAGACATTAGCCAGACAGGTACTGTATAGATAAATATTGGCATCATGGCTTGTATAGGTTTATGTACATGGTTTGTTAGTCAATAAATGCATTTTTTAATTGAACCCACACCAGTTTCAACAGAAATTGTCCTCCTTGAACTGCACTAGCAATGTTGCCAACAATTTTTCTGTGAGAATCTCTATTGCCTCCTTGATTTGTCGCTAGATTACGTTTTGCAGTTGCAGCGACAACCTCTCCGCACCAATTTGCCTTGCTGCTGCATGGGTTCCCAATGTAACGTTTTAGTCCCCTCTCCCACTGCAGAAATGAAAGCATAGTTCCTCATTTATGACCAATACATGTATATGACCAATTACTGCGCTCTTGTATGACTAAATAGGAAGAATAACTAACAAAATTATTACAAACGTTGTGACAGTGATTTTATAGTTTGCAATTGTTTTGTTGTGATGTAATTGTTTTAATACTGTTTGGACTCCAGGAAGAGAAGCTGCGGGGATCCTAATGAATACAAACAAAATACAAAAATTGTGAGAAAATAAAACAAAGCATCTCCTGCAAAAATCTTATACAAGAATGTCTGGGTCTCAACCCCACCCTGTGCAACTGGGTCCTGGACTTTCTGACGGGCTGCCCCCAGGTGGTGAAGGTAGGAAACAACACCTCCTCTCCGCTGATCCTCAACACTGGGGCCCCACAAAGGTGCATTCTCAGCCTTCTCCTGTACTCCCTGTTCACCCATCACTGCGTGGCCATGCACGCCTCCAACTCAATCATCAAGTTTGCAGACGACACCACAGTGGTAGGCTTGATTAACAACAATGACTAGACGGCCTAACAGGGAGGAGGTGAGGGCCCTCAGAGTGTGGTGTCAGGACAATAACCTCACACTCAACGTCACCAAAACAAAGGAGATGGTCATGGACTACAGGAAACAGCAGAGGGAGCATCCCCCCATCCACATCAACGGGACAGTAGTGGAGAATGTGGAAAGTTTTAAGTTCCTCGGCGTAAACATCACGGACAAACTGAAATGGTCCATCACACACAGACAGTGTGGTGAAGAAGGCACAACAGCGTCTCTCTTCAACCTCAGGAGGCTGAAGAAATTTGGCTTGTCGACAAAAACACTCATAAACTTTTACAGATGCACAATCGAGAGCATCCTGTCGGGCTGTATCACCGCCAGGTACGGCAACTGCTCCGCCCACAACCGCAAGGCTCTCCAGAGGGTAGTGCAGAAGGCGCGATCAGTACAGGTGCATCAAAGCTGTGTCCGAGAATCTGAAAAACAGCTTCTATCTCAAGCCCATCAGACTGTTTTAAAGAGCCATCACTAACATAGAGTGGCTGCTGCCAACATACAGACTCAAATCACTTGCCACTTTAATACATTTAATAAATGGATTTAATTAAGGTATCACTAGCCACTTTAAATAAGGCCACCTTAATCATGTCTACATATCCTACATTTCTCATCTCATATGTATGTACTTTTTCCCAAACCATCTACTGCATCTTGCCTATGCCACACGGCCATCGCTCATCCATATATTTATATATACATATTCTTATTCATCCCTTTACATTTGTGTGTATAAGGTAGTTGTTGTGAATATGTTAGTGCAGTAATATCTAGCAAGTAATCTGTCAGAACGTGAAACACAAGCATTTTGCCTACACTCGCATTAACATCTGCTAACCATATGTATGTGACCAATCAAATTTGATTTGATTTGTCAGTCACCAATGCAGTGACTTGATTAGCTGCTTAGCAAACTGTTGTAGCTAGCTTACTGACAGTTAAAGGTAGACTCAGCGAAATGACATTGCCACGAGCAGCACGGCAGATATTGAGATGAGCGAGGTGCATCTAGGTCATATCGCTGAGCCTACCTTCAACTAGGTATCTCTACCTTTACTGACATAAAAACATTTCATTCATTACGTTTCTGAAATGAAAAGAAACCAATAAAAAAAACTTTACTCAATAAAATGTTATTTCTCAAATGAGCTTTTTTTAGTCTATTGTCCCCTACAATAATCTGTACTCATATTTTGGTTTCCTTTTTAAATTTAATTTTGGCAACCCCACTGCAAGGTCGCGACACCGACTTTGAATACCACTGATTTAGTTGCTTATTTCAGTTGTTGCTTGTCACGCCCAAATTGCACAGTTGACCCAAAACTCCTAAAAAGCCCTCTGGGTCTGAAGCTGCCCTTTAGAACGAACCAAAGCATTACTGATTGTCGACACAAACCCAATTGTGGGGTGTCAGGGAAGTTTTCAAGGAAACATCAGTTTAAGATGTGGATTAAAACTCCCCATCAAAGGGCAGAGTTCTGCTCAACTGCCAGACAGTTTGCCAGAGGGAATCTTTGTGCCGTTTCTGTGAACTAAACTTCAACATACAATACGATCACATTTTTTTTGGTGTGCAGCAGTTGCATGAAACATTTCCCCTTCCAGGACTTCATGTGAATAAAAAAATAAGCACTTTTACAACTGCTCAAGAACTATGACTGTCGAGGCGGGGAAATAAATAAAGAACACCAACAGTTAAGCTATCAAATCCCTCATGTTCAATTACAGAGGGTATACCAGCACTGACCTTTAATGACCCCCCAGGATAAAAGCGTGTTATGAGGTACTGAAATAGAGTGCAGAGGACATGGTCTTCAATAATATTGAAGACTTATATCACACATGATCAATAATACAATATCTTTATTACACAATCAGAAGCTCCAGGTTCCCATTATGGTTGCTCCAGTATGAGAATCATTCCCTTAGTGTGGTCCTAAGGGAGTGCTCACCACTCACCAGAATTGTGTGGAGGGGTGGGGTGGGGGTGGGGGGGTGGGGGTAGTTGGTAGGGCAGTGCTGTCACTCCTAAAGGCATCGCCCTGTTCTTCATTACACGCGGAGTCCCTCAAGGCCATTGTAAGTGTAGGCATTAGGCCAGACCACAGCCCAGCAGGATAGCTAATGGGCGCTTAGGATGATCAATAAGTGTCAATGAATGTGCTCCCTCGGAACGGAATAGGGACTTTGTTCATTTGCCTCGCACTGATATTCCTACCGAGTGCAGTGGTTTTCAAGAGGCAACCCACTGGGCACAGTTCAACCATCTAGTTTTGATGTATATTTGGTTGCGTTGTCAACTAATGTGAATTCAATATGAAATCAACCAAAAATGTCACCATGACATTGGATTTAGGTTTAAAGATGGATGACAAAAATACTTAAGGTCCTTACATTGATGACTTTTTGCAAATCAAATCAATTTTGCGTTAATTCAATGTCATCACATATGTCCTGTGGCTCAGTTAGAAGAGCATGGCA
Source organism: Oncorhynchus masou masou (assembly GCF_036934945.1). Lineage (NCBI taxonomy): Eukaryota > Metazoa > Chordata > Actinopteri > Salmoniformes > Salmonidae > Oncorhynchus > Oncorhynchus masou. Next base: position 78,144,433 of record NC_088239.1, on the reverse strand, counting down.
CTTGCAGTGCCAGGGTGTGGATAAGAGCATTGATAAGAGCATTGAAATAATGAGGAAACAACGTTGATTCAACTTGTTTTTGCACCAGTGGGAAGCCTTTTGTGGATGTGTTCGTGCAGGTCAGTGGATGAAGGTGAATAATGGGCTTGTGAAGTGGGATTTTCTGTGTGTAATGTGTATGCCTTGTTAGTCCTAATAGCCATGTCCCTGCATGGCTTCTGTTTTTCAATATTAATTTCATTAGACAAAATTATCTCATTTCTTCTGGAGTTCACCCCAAACTTCATAAACTGTTACTAATGATCTCTGATACCATTAATAACCCTTTACTAATGATCTCTGATACCATTAGTTACCCTTTACTAATGATCTCTGGTAACATTAGTAATCCTTTACTAATGATCTCTGATACCATTAATAACCCTTTACTAATGATCTCTGGTAACATTAGTAATCCTTTACTAATGATATCTGATACCCATTAATAACCCTTTACTAATGATCTCTGATACCATTAATAACCCTTTACTAATGCTCTCTGGTACCATTAGTAATCCTTTACTAATGATCTCTGATACCCATTAATAACCCTTTACTAATGATCTCTGGTAACATCAGTAACCCTTTACTAATGATCTCTGATACCATTAATAAGGAATGTGAAAGGAATGTAGGAGAATATAACACAATAGATCTGGTAAAATATAATACAAAGAAAAAAACAACCATTCTTTTATATTTTTTTTTGTACCATCTTTGAAATGCAAGGGAAAGGCCACAATGTATTATTCCAGCCCAGGTGCAATTTAGATTTTGGCCACAAGATGGCAGCAGTGTATATGCAACGTTTTATACTGATCCAATGAACCCTTGCATTTCTGTTCCAAATTTTGTATCAAGACTGCCCAAAATGTGCCTAACTTGTTTATTAATAACTTTTCGTGTTCAAAATTGTGCACTATCCTCAAACAATAACATGGTATTATTTCACTGTAATAGCTACTGTAAATTGGACAGTGCAATTAGATTAACAAGAATTTAAGCTTTCTGCCGATATCAGATATGTCTATGTGGAAATGTTCTTGTTGCTTACAACCTCATGCTAATCGCATTAGCCTATGTTAGCTCAACTGTCCCATGGATGGAACACCGATCCTGAGGAAGTTTTAATAACCCTTTACTAATGATCTCTGACACCAATTAATAACCCTTTACTAATGATCTCTGATACCAATTAATAACCCTTTACTAATGATCTCTGATACCCATAAATAACCCTTTACTAATGATCTCTGATACCCATAAATAACCCTTTACTAAGGATCTCTGATACCCATAAATAACCCTTTACTAAGGATCTCTGATACCCATAAATAACCCTTTACTAAGGATCTCTGATACCCATAAATAACCCTTTACTAATGATCTCTGATACCCATAAATAACCCTTTACCCTTGATCTCTAATACCCATTATTGATCCTCCCCTTTTTTCAATTTTCGCCTAAAATGACATACCCAAATCTAACTGCCTGTTGCTAAGGCCCTGAAGCAAGGATATGCATATTATTTGTACCATTTGAAAGGAAACACTTTGAAGTTTATGGAAATGTGAAAGGAATGTAGGAGAATATAACACAATAGATCTGGTAAAATATAATACAAAGAAAAAAACAACCATTATTTTATATATTTTTTGTACCATCTTTGAAATGCAAGGGAAAGGCCATAATTTATTATCCCAGCCCAGGTGCAATTTAGATTTTGGCCACTAGATGGCAGCAGTGTATATGCAACGTTGTATACTGATCCAATGAACCATTGCATTTCTGTTACAAATTTTGTTTCAAGACTGCTCAAAATATGCCTAACTTGTTTATTAATAACTTTTCGTGTTCAAAATTGTGCACTATCCTCAAACAATAGCATGGTATTATTTCACTGTAATAGCTACTGTAAATTGGACAGTGCAATTAGATTAACAAGAATTTAAGCTTTCTGCCGATATCAGATATGTCTATGTGGAAATGTTCTTGTTGCTTACAACCTCGTGCTAATCGCATTAGCCTATGTTAGCTCAACTGTCCCATGGATGGGACACCGATTCTGAAGATGTTTTAATAACCCTTTACTAATGATCTCTGATACCAATTAATAACCCTTTACTAACGATCTGCAATACCAATTAATAACCCTTTACTAACGATCTGTAATACCAATTAATAACCCTTTACCAATGATCTCTGATACCCATTAATAACCTTTTACTAATGATCTCTGATACCCATTAATAACCCTTTACTAACGATCTGTAATACCAATTAATAACCCTTTACTAATGATCTCTGATACCAATTAATAACCCTTTACTAATGATCTGTAATACCAATTAATAACCCTTTACTAATGATCTCTGATACCAATTAATAACCCTTTACTAATGATCTCTGATACCAATTAATAACCCTTTACTAACGATCTGTAATACCAATTAATAACCCTTTACTAACGAGCTGTAATACCAATTAATAACCCTTTACTAATGATCTCTGATACCCATTAATAACCCTTTACTAATGATCTCTGATACCCATTAATAACCCTTTACTAATGATCTCTGATACCCATTAATAACCTTTTACTAATGATCTCTGATACCCATTAATAACCCTTTACTAATGATCTCTGATACCTATTAAGTTATTTTTAACTGTTACATAATATGAGCACATGACATATAATATACGTCTGACTAAATCATATACAGAACTTGGTTTTGAAATCCTCTGTTAAAAATGTCAAAATATTTGACACTTTTTGACCAAGGTCTCTTTTACAGATTGGACCTGTATTACAAAAATGTACACATTAATATGATACAAAAAGCAAAGAAGAGATACAAAACACAGTCATATAAAACAAACAAATTTTATTTCCAAAACACTGTACACACCATTTTTTTTACATTTGAGTTTGTAAAATATTACTGTTCTTCTGTTTTTTTTGTTGTTGTTGCAAAAAGCAATATATATATATATATATATATATATATATATATATATATATATATATATATATATCCATTGTTTAGCTGGAATGGAATGCTCGTATCAAGTTTCAAATTTTCATGTCACATGCACAAGTACACTGAAATGCCTTTCCTGCAAGCTCTAACCCCAACAATGCATTAATCAATAACAATGTAATACAAAAAAATAACAAGGTAGAACAAAAACATACAAGATATAAAAATAAGAAGAACACGATAAAGTATACTATATACAGGGTCAGTCAGTTCCAGTAACATATGTACAATGTGCCGAGGATATTGGATCAATAGAGATATATATCTATAGGGGTAAGGTGACTAGGCATCAGGATATACATGTATGATGAACAGAGTAGCAGCAGCATATATGATGATTGGTGTGCGTGTGTGTAGTCAGTATAAATGTATGTGGGTGTGAGAAAATTATGTAGTGAATGGTTGTGTGTGTGTTCGGAGTGTCAGTGTGCGTGAGTGTGTAGTGCCCTGTGAGTGTGTCGTGCCCTGTGAGTGTGTAGTGCTCTGTGAGTGTGTAGTGCCATGTGAGTGTGTAGAGCCCTGTCAGTGTGTAGAGTCCTGTGAGTGTGTAGAGTCCTGTGAGTGTGTAGAGTCCTGTGAGTGTGTAGTGCCCTGTGAGTGTGTAGAGCTCTGTGAGTGTGTAGTGCCCTGTGAGTGTGTAGAGCTCTGTGAGTGTGTAGAGCTCTGTGAGTGTGTAGTGCCCTGTGAGTGTGTAGTGCCCTGTGAGTGTGTAGTGCCCTGTGAGTGTGTAGTGCTCTGTGAGTGTGTAGTGCCCTGTGAGTGTGTAGTGCCCTGTGAGTGTGTAGTGCCCTGTGAGTGTGTAGTCCTCTGTAAGTGTGCATAGAGACAGTGCAAAGATAATAAATAAATAATAAAATACAAAGTTCTACTCAAATAGTCGGTGTAGCAATTATTTTTTTGCTATTTAGTTAGCTATTTAGCAGTCTTATGGCATGGGGATAGAAGCTGTTCAGGAACCTGTTGATGTCAGACTTGATGCACCGGTACCTCTTGCAGAGTAAATATTCTGTGGCTTGGCTGGTTGGAGTCTTTAACGATTTTCCGGGCCTTCCTATCACACTGCCTGGTATAGAGATCCTGGGCGGCAGGGAGCTCAGCCCCAGTGATGTACTGAGTTGTCCGCATCCTATTTCAGTATGATATGTGGTTGTCTCACCTAGTTAACTTCAAGAGGAGTACATTTACTGTAAATTGCTTTAGATAAGACCATCTGCTAAATGACTGAAATGGCAAATGTTAATGTTTTACATACATAGCTCATATTACTGTATTAAATATATCTTTTTATATTTAAAAACATATATATTGATGTCCCAAATGTATCATTTGTACAGTTCTTTATTAAAAATGTAGGTATTTGTTACATTTGACTGTTTAAAACCTGGCAGTACTACTCATTTGTCTGAGAGTGATAGCATTTTTCATAAAACATGATTATTTGTCTCTGAAATGAAACCATCAAGTTATGCCATGATTAAATAGTAAACAAAAAAAATCTCTTTCATACGTTCTTCAAACAATAAAAGCTAATTTACCAACATTTCCGAAAATAGATATACTGTATAGCTTTTTAGAATGAAAATCTTCAAACATATTCTTAATTAGAGAGGTCCTCAATCAGCCGTCTGAAATGGCAAAAATTCATCCAATTTGAGAGAGTTAAAAAAAAATAAACACTGATTTACCTAACTCTGTAGAGGCCAAAGGAATTTCCAGAGTTAGCCAGCCCTGAGAACGTGTATGGTAACTTGTACTTCTAAAAGTGATTAATGAAGTTAGGTACAGAGGGAGTTTTTGTAAAATAATCTTAGAAACGAAAAGAGAGCAATGCATGGAGCTACGAGACTTCAAAGAGGGCCAAACCTGCTTTCTGATATAGAAGGCAGTGATGTGTACTGAACCTGTCGACCCGTAATAAAGCGTAGTGTGCTGTGATAAACTGCATCCAATGGATTCAGTGTATTGGCAGCTGCATTCATATAGTCTAAGACCGGTAGAACATGGGACTGAACATTCCTACCGGTGATGTTCCATTGATAGCCTTCACATAATATTACACTGTTTGTGTGAAATGTGAAAACGTCTTCATTCAGACCTGTGTGGCCTTGCTCTCGGATTCCCCCTTCACCATTTGGCCACATGGTTGTGCAGTCAAAGCCGGGAGGTATACGTTTGTGCCAGCACTGTAAATTGCCTTGTTAGTGCTCACCTCATTTCATTTCCCCGAATCTCAAAATGTCTCCACAAGAAACAGTCTATTTTCGAGGATTGCAAAATACAGCAAAATCCATTGTGTTTCTTATATGCATTTGAACATGACTGTAAAGTGGTGCGCTTGTGCTTGGTGTATGAAATCAGAAATGTGTCATATTCATTAAAAATAGTTTATTATCATTGCCTCATCATAGTTTATACTGCTGGAAGATGACCGTCTTGACTTTCTGTCCAGAATGCCTACCTTTACAATATGAGTCAGTCTGCATCCTAGTAACGCCAATGGTTTTCAGAAAATACATGTTCTAGTTGTATTTGTACTGTAAACCGTATAAATGCAGGGTACACTTATTTTACAATTCGAAGCACAAGCATGCTCCTCTATGGATCATCTCAGTTTAACCTTCCCATGAATTAAAGTCACGTACATCCAATATGAACCAAAGATCACATCTTTAGATGACATTTAATCCCTGGTAGGGCTCTTGGCCTAGATGGAAATTAATTCAGGCTCAAAACTGAAATTCAGCCTTGGGATAGCGCCACCATACTAATTTGATGCTGCATCAACTGCAGGGAGGAACAGTCATCTATTATGAGTTTCATCTATCTTGCATTTAGAGTATTGTGCCTCCCTGACTGACAATTAGATAACCTACTGGACTTTGCCAAACAAACTGACAACTTGACAGAAAATACAATCTGAATCTGTATTCTGAGATAAAACCACTCTCATAGGAAACACACCTGGAAGTCCAGACATAACACCTTCACGTATTAACCTTGCTCATCTTCTGTTTAGCATTCTGATTGATATTAATCATCACACACCCTGGTGAGTTTAATCCTCAATTCTGATTGGTTCAAACCGCATTCCAGCCAGTGTCTATTCCACACGTTACCAACGGCTAAATCTATGACGTTAAAATGCCTATTTAGTCTGTTCCATCTGACTGCGCAATCCACAGCCCAGCCAATGCATTTATAAATGCATTTATAAACTTGATCTCCACTATAAAAAGTGTCTAGACATTATCTCACATTTCTTTTAGACTAACATTTAGTTTTCAACAGCGGAGATTTGTATAAACCTTGCTGTCTATTTCGCCTTATAATTAGCGTTCTGATAGATATTAATCAATAGAATAGTCTGTATTAACACATTTCCTCATAACATAGACCTATTATACAGCCCCAGATTCAAACCTTCTCTTTTATAGCCTTGAATAAGATCCCTGATCATTGATGATTCATGGAGGTCCTGCTCTCTCCCGTCCCCTGCAGGTTTCTGACGATGACTCTCCAGAGCCAGGTCTGGGCGTGGAGATGGAGACTGTCCAGGTGCGGAGGCTCTCCTGCCGGAACCTACAGCTTCCCCCATTGGCCTTTAGGCAGGCGGAGCAGCGTGACTGGGCCCCGAGGCCAGAGACGGAGCAGATCCCTCGGCCCACTAGCCTCGCCCTCAGGATCCCCCCGCTCATCGCCATCACCTCAGCAGACACCAGCAGGTAAGAGAGACAGGAGACTGCATGTGGAGACTAAGGTCTGATGGCAGGGTCGTGGGATGTAGATTGATGTGTGTGTGAGAGAGGGAGAACGAGACAGGTGGATGAGCGAGAGAGGGAGAGAGAGAGTGAAAGAGTCAGACAAGGAGACTCAGGGAAGCTTAGTGGTCTTTTCAGTATTGAGTGTGTGTGTGTATCTGTGCTCCTTAAAATGTCTGGCTTTGTGTGTCAGTATATGTGTGAGTATAAATGCATATGGTCTTTGTAATTTACAATCATGGAACACTAACCTAGAGTGGATGCAATCTGCTCTCCATTCAGACAGCACAAAGACCATTAAACTGAATTTCGATTTATCTGAATTACCATGGTAGTTGCCCCTTGAAAGCCTGTGAATGACATACAGTAGGCAAAAATCATTTTGGTGACTCATGTTAAATGTGATCAGCTTTACTTTGAGCGTTATGTGTCTACGTGTGACTCATCAATGCAAATGTATACTACTAGGTTTTGATTTTAAGAACACAGTGTCCTTCAACCAGAAAACTGCAACCTCTCTACTTCAAGCCATGGTCGGCTCTTTCAATGTCCACACACTTTGTGTGTCTGTGTCAGCTTCAAAAGATCCTCACAAAAATGATTTGCCCTTGTTTTCCTCCCTGCATAATATAGTTTCACAGGTAGATAGAACCTTTGTTATAGTCCTAACTGTTAATATACTTTTTAATTATTTCTAGATCGCTATGTGCACCTTGGCACAGCAATCATTCTCCCTCCCTTAGTTATAGTTGCAGCTATGGTTTATCTACCCATTTATTTTGTGGGTGTGTGAGACAAAACAACATCTCTTTACCTGACTCTCTTTTCAGTATAGAAATGTATACTTTTCTGCTCTTGTAGGAAGCAATCACTCCCCTATTACTGACTCTAAATGATCTATAACTGAGCTAATAACTCACTAACTAGAAAAGGATATGAACAAAATGTGCACACGTGGCAACATGCAGCTCTCGCTATGATTTCAAAACAATGACATCTACTCATGACCGCTTATGCTGTAAACACAGTCCAGTTCAAAGTAAATGGCACAGATCCATATATTGCAATGGACTATTTGCTTATAGGCCTACTGCAGCTCTAATTGTTTATGTTGCACAGGTCTGTGTAGAATACGGGGCTGAGTCGTGCGTGTCAATGCAATAGAAACCTACACCAATGCGTTCTGCCAACAACAGGGACGGCAAGTAGCCTAGCGGTTAAGAGCATTGGGCCAGTAACAGAAAGGTTGCTGGTTCAAATCTCTGAACCAATTAGGTGAAAAATCTGCCAACGTGCCCTTGAGCAAGGCACTTAACTCTAATTGCTCCTGTAAGTTGCTCTGGATAAGAGTGTCAGCTCAAATGTTAACAAAGTATAGTTCATTTAGTTTTGGTATGTTGCATTAAAAGTGGCTAAAATTGCATTGATTCGAATACAGTTGCCACAGTAAAGGGAAACGTTGATAGTGTTAACAGGGAAAACTCTAGAATGGTGGTCCCCAACCTTTTCTGAGTCAAGATCACTTTCTGAGTCAAAGTGCAAACCGAGATCTACCGCTCAGGTTTTTTTTTTACATGACTTCAAAATGCAAGCCAATGCAACATTAACCAATTAAATACAGTACTGCAGCAATGAGGCTTGTGCAATAAGCTATAGGCCCAATAAATTATGTCCGTATATTATCTTTGCTTGAATTACCCTGCCAATGCATTCTTGTTCGAGCCATTTTGAGGTAGGCTATATGATCACACTGGTAATAGATCTGTTGTTGTATTACTTGTGAGGCACAGCTGAGTGAGCATACATTTAAATAATTAGCTTTTTATTTTTTATTTTACTTGGCTGATGGTGCCTGCATCTGATTGTCCGTCTCAGCGGAGGGTGAGAGCAGCATCTCAACATCCCTCCGCTCTCCCTTTCCTCTGCTGATACTGACCTAAAAGGGACCCTGTCTTCCATCTAATGGCGAAACTCAAGTCGCACCACATTATTTCTGCCTCATGCACAAATTCATGTTGTTATTTCTATGAACAGAGAAAGTGAAATATTCCTCGATGTTAAAAAAGACCCAAGCCATTAATAATAACAACGCAAGCATATAGATACACTTTCCTACTCATTCATTACTGCTGCAGTGCTTGTTGTAGCACTGAGTGGAAATAGGAAGAACTTACATTTTATGGCTTATAAAGTATTGAATACAAAGAGTTGTCAGTGCTGCGTAAGAACTTAAAAAACAGCTCTTTGCTGTATTCGTTGACAGTCTCGCTCTAGTGATGGTTTTAAACGTTTTGAAATCTCACAGTACCAACTTTGCTGTAGTTTTCTTTAATGCCTGCTACATTACTGCAGACACGGTAATCTGAGCCATCCTTTTGGCCTGCGTTATGCCTACAGTGTTTGATTTGCTCTCTGGGCCCCCGGGAAGGCAGAAGTTGTTCGCCTGTGTGTAGGGCATCTGAATCGGGTGCACTTTCCCCCAACAGCCCGAGTCGAATAAATAGGAACACAAGGCTTTATCGTTGTTTTGTTTTTTTACATAAATGTTTGGCGATCGACGAGGAATGCCTTTCAGATCGACCAGTTTAGAGGGAACAGTGTTTCCTACATAGTGTACCACTTATAGTGTACCACCTTGTGGGTCCTGGTCAAAAGTAGTGCACTATACTGGGAATAGGGTGCCATTTGAGACACATCCAAAGACAATCAGGACCTCTCATGCCAAATACTCTTTGGGTCAGCGACTAGCCCTTCATTTAGATTCGGTTGTATGATACCGTTGGTCTAGAAACGGTGCCACGTAGATGTGAGCATAGTCTCATGTTATTCATATTTATGAGAATACATGAGAATACTGAATGACACTTCTAGTGTGCCATTTCTAGTATACTTCATCATTCCTAATCCGTTGTAGTTGTGAGAGTGTAAACCTTTGCCAATGTTTATATTCAGGAATTGATAGTGTCTGGAGAGAAACAGGAGATGAGATGGGAATAGTGATCTATGATTCCCATTCATTAACAATTACTCCATGGTTTCTCGTAAAGAAAGAAGATGGAGTGCTGTGTTTTGTTAGTATCTCTCTGGCAGTTTCATCTCAAAAGGTCAGCCCCCGGAGTTTGTTGTTGGATGGGAGTTTTGATGGATTGTGGGGTGTGTGAGGATGTCAGTGTACAAATCAAATTGTATTGGTCGGCATACACATATTTGCAGATGTTTTCGCAGGTGCAGCGAAATGCTTCTTTTCTAGATCCAACAGTAACACCTAGCATAACAAAATAACACATCCAAAAAATAAAATACAGAAATATCAGAACGAACAATGTCAGAGTCTGGAATATAAATACAGTGCCTTCAGAAAGTATTCATACCCCTTGATTTATTCCACATTTTGATGTGTTACAGCCTGAATTCTAAATGGATTAAATATCCCATAATGACAAAGTGAAAACATGTTTTTATAAATCTTTGCAAATGTATTAAATTAAATACAGAAATAGGTCATTTACTTAAGTATTCACATCCGTGAGTAAATACATTGTAGAAGCACCTTTGGCAGCGATTACAGCTGAGTCTTTCTTGGGCAAGTCTAAGAGCTTTCCATACCTGGATTGTGCAACATTTGCCAATTATTATTTAAAAGATTCTGTCAAATTGGTTGTTGATCATTGCTAGACAACTATTTTCAGGTCTTGCCATAGATTTTCAAGTAGATTTAAGTCAAAACTGTAACTCGTCCACTCAGGAACATTCACAGTCTTTTTCGTAAGCAACTCCACCGTAGATGAGGCCTTGTCTTTTAGGTTATTGTCCTGCTTAAAGGTGAATTCATCTTCCAGTGTCTGGTGGAAAGAAGACTGAACAAGGTTTTCCTCTTGGACTTTGCCTGTGCTTAGCTCCATTCCAATTCTTTTTTATCCTGAGAAACGCCCCAGTCCTTAACAATTACAAGCATACCCATAACATGATGCAACCACCAATATGCTTGAAAATAATGAGAGAGTGGTACTCAGTAATGTGTTGTATTGGCATTGCACCAGACATAACACTTTGTATTCAGGACAAAAAGTGAATTGCTATGACACATTTTTTAAGTATTACTTTAGTGCCTTGTTGCAAACAAGGAATATTTGTTTTTCTGTACAGGCTTGATTTGTACACATCATTATTCACGATTCATTCAAGACTATCCGTAATTATGGTTGCATCCACATTAATGTAGAAGTGTTCAGAAACATATTTTATTCTTACTTAATAAAAGTGACTCCAATAATTTCTATTGGGCACAAAATAAACTGAAACACAAACAAAACAAACAGCAAATGCATCCATCGAGTTTGTAGAGTCACAAGTTTGATGTAATCACTGCAGGCTAGCATGTCATATATTTTCCTGCTCTTCCCCTCCGGCATACGACGCCGTCAGAATACTAACCACCGGTCCTGGGATTCATCATTACGCACACCTGGCACTCATCATTACGCACACCTGGCATTCATCATTACGCACACCTGGCACTCATCATTACGCACACCTGGCACTCATCATTACGCACACCTGGCATTCATCATTATGCACACCTGGCACTCATCATTACGCACACCTGGCACTCATCATTACTCACACCTGTTAATCATTACACCTGGACTTCATTACCTTCATCATTTCCTCCCCTTTATATGTCACTCCCTTATGTTTTCTCACCAGTTGGTATTGTTCTTGTTTACCTGAGTGTAGCCTTATGTCTCGTTACTGGTGTTGTTAAACGTTTCACCTGCACCTGCTTCCCGACTCACAGCTCCGTTATTACATAACAATATGTGACCAAATACTAAGCTTTTGACTACTTTAATAAACACATAAGTGAATTTGTCCCAATACTTCTGGTCCCCTAAAATTTGTGGGACTATTTAAAAAGAGTGCTGTAATATCTAAACGGTTCACCTGATATAGATGAAAATACTCTCAAATTAAAGCTGACCGTTACAAAAAAAGTAGACTGGTATTTTGGATGCAGTAATTGCAGTGTACTGCAGTTATACTGCAATCTAACTGGTGGTGCACATGTGTGCACATGCTCTGTGGACGCGGTTTGGGATGCCGTCTGGGCCGGCAGCCTTGCGAGGGTTAATGCACTTAAATGTCTTACTCACGTCGACCACGGAGAAGGGGAGCTCAGAGTCCTCGTGAGCTGTGGTGGCCCATGTCGGCGGCTCAGTGTTTTCCTCTAAGTGGCTTTCCCTTTATAATATAATCTGTGATGGTCTGGAGTACCTGCCACATGTGTCTTTGTGTCTGAGCCGTTGAATTGCAACTCCACTTTGTCCTCGTACTGTTGTTTTTCCTCTTTGATTGCTTTACGGAGGTCATTGCTTGTCTGTTTGTACACATTCATATTCCATATTCCGGTTAAATGCGGTGGTTTGCTTTTCAGTTTTGCGTGAATGCTGCCATCTATCCACGGTTTTTGGTTTGGATATGTTGTAATCATCACCTTGGGAACAACATCCTCTATGCACTTCCTGATGAACTCACCAAGTCAGTGTATACGTCAACACTATTCTCAGGGGCAACCCGGAACATTTTCCAGTCCGCGTGATCAAAACAATCTTGAACCACAGATTCTGATTGGTCAGACCAACATTGAACAGTTCTCACACACACATAGGCAACAACACACACACACACACACACACACACACACACACACACACACACACACACACACACACACACACACACACACACACACACACACACACACACACACACACACACACACACACACACACACACACACACTCTCTTTTTGTTACTGTGGTTACATTTAGAGGAAAGATGGAAAATCATTCGCCCTCCTGTTGTTCCCAATCAATGTCCCCCTGCTGTCATTCCATGAAAAGCCCACCCTTACCCCTGCTATCATTCCATGAAAAGCCCACAATGCCCTCCTCCTGGGCTGTACATTTGGGCCACGCTCAGGAAGAAAATCACTAGCATGTTAAGCAAAGAGAAGTGAGCTGTAGCCATTTTGAATATAGGCATTGAAACGAATTTACATTTGACCGCAGACGGGGTTGCTATGATTAAGCCCTTTTTGTCTGTCGTAACAACAGGTCCACGTCTTCATGGGAAGTGTAATCTCTCTATGGTCACACAGGGAAAAAGTTGAAGCTTATTCTGTAAGGATCGAGGCTTCCTGGCAGTATTCGCCGTTCTTGTCTCTTGGCAAACTGTACTGTACAGTATGTGCCCATCAACCTACTTCATGAATCAGGTCGTCATTAGCCCTATGGAGATGATTATTATCCATATAGCTCTGGAGAGAATGAAGAGACCACAGCAGCATCATGTTGTGGAGGTGCTTTAATGTAAATGTCTTTGCTCCAGGAGGGACTGGTGCACTTCACCAAATAGATGGCATCATGAAGATGGAACATTATGTGGATATATCTCAAGACATCAGTCAGGAAGTTAAAGCTTGGTTGCAAATGGATCTTCCAAATGGACAATGACCCCAAGAATACTTCCAAAGTTAAGCAAAATGGCTTTAGGACAACAAAGTCAAGGTTTTGGAGGGGCCAACACAAAGCCCCGACCTCAAACCTACAGAAAATTTGTGGGAAGAATTGAAAAAGCATGTGCAAGCAACTTACACCAGCTCAGTCAGTTGGAGAGGGCCAACATTCACCTAACTTATTGTGGGAAGCTTGTGGAAGGCTACCCAAAATGTTTGACAGAAGTTAAACAATTTAAAGGCAATGCTACCAAATACTAATTGAGTGTATGTAAATTTCTGACCCACTGGGAATGTGATGAAAGAAATAAAAGCTGAACTAAATCATTCTCTCTACTATTATTCTGACATTTCACATTATTTCACATTCTTAAAACTGACCTAAGACAGGGAATTTTTACTAGGATTAAATGTCAGGAATTGTGAAAAACTGAGTTTAAATGTATTTGGCTAAGATGTATGTAAACTTCTGACTTCAACCTTATACCCGACCATAGAATATTACCAGCAAATAAAATAAAATTGGTCACATACACAATCCCTCTTGGGTCATTAATATTTACCTTCTCTGTGAATTAACCCGTTGGATCCCTGTGATTGAGTGTGTATTCACTCTCAACTTGCATGTAATGAGTAGAGGTAGATTTGTGTGCCGTGTTCCCATAGGGGTTACCCAACATAGATCATAACTATGTGTCACAGCACTGGCCCCAAGCACACCTCATATATAATTCATATCCAACAGGGGAAATAGATGATGTTATAGAATTCCTACAGTATGACACATCTGCTCTGCCTCAATGGTGACGATCTTTTACCACAGTGACTGGATACACTGTAGGCTAACTCAGTTCTCGGGTGAGAAGTCATTCAGGGTGGTTGTTAATGTTCCCGACTGACTTTATCCGACTGCTGGGCTTGAACCCAGGTTGTCTGCGCTCCACAAGACTGTGTTAGCAGCACATTGAGCTAAAGCCTGGGGTGGCTAAGGCAAGTTCTTTAGGTCTCGGGCAACGCTGCTCATGATGCAAGCATGGTTCAGTTAACAACCCCAGACACACACACACACACACACACACACACACACACACACACACACACACACACACACACACACACACACACACACACACACACACACACACACACACACACACACACACACTTTGTATTACCTCTAATTTCTATTGTGCTCACGGTTGTTTTTTTCTTCCACAGTAATAATCTTCTAGCCCTATTCAGCAGCACTACCATCCATATCACTTTCCAGATGCAGTCTTTTTCACCTCACACATCATTAGCTGTTTGATGAGTCACACTCTTTGTGTACAGTTTGCCTTGCTGGAGAAGTCAAATGTGTTGCATAATTAAATGTTGAGCTTTTCCTCTGGGAACTTTGTTTCAGTGTGCTGGACAAAATGGAGGGTGAAAATGCAAGACTGGCTGTCCTATTTCTTTGAGGAAGAGGGACTCTTTGCATAAAACATGACCCCTCAAAGCGCATGTTTCTTTAGTTGGGTTTTGTGGATTAAGAAGTGGTCAGAAAGAGGCAAATTAGGTGTTTGTCAACCCTGTTATGTCAGCGAGCAAATGGTGCCACATCATGCTTATTGTTGCTGAATTTGAAAACGATAAAAGTTTCCAGCCAGGGAGAAGGAGTTTGCTGGCTCTCTGCATCAAGGCGACACTTGTAGTTTTTGAAAATTACAGCATTTTGGAAATTACCCACTAATTTTAGGACCTTATCTTGTTATCCTTTTAACTCCAGGACAGTCATTGTTTTTATGTTTTAGCGAAAACCTACAGCACGGTAGCTCTCCAGGCAAAGGGTTGGAAAGCCCTGATGTAGACACTGGTGCTGAAGACAATGAATATGGTTTGGAACCGAGTTTGGGAAACACTGGCTTATAGCAACACAGACGAGACTATGAGACTGCATTGATGCCCTGAATGTATGACCTAATAAGGTTAAAGGGGCCCTTGTTTCCTCTGAACAGTTGATGTTGAGATGTGTCTGAAACTTGAACTCTGTAGCATTTATTTGGGCTGCAATTTCTGAGGTTGGTAACTCTAATGAACTTATACTCTGCAGCAGAGGTAACTTTGCGTCTTCCATTCCTGTGGCGGTTCTCATATCATAGTGCTTTATGTTTTTTGCGACTGCACTTGAAGAAACTTTCAAAGTTCTTGACATTTTTAGTATTGACTGACCGTCATGCATTAAAGTAATGATGGACTCTTGTTTCTCTTTGCTTATTTGAGCTGCTCATGCCATAATATGGACTTGGTCTTTTACCAAATAAGGCTATCTTATGTATACCCCCTAACTTGTCAAACGCATTAAGAAGGAAAGAAATTCCACAAATTAACTTTTAAAAGAAGGCACACCTGTTCATTTAAATGTCTTCCAGGTGACTACCTCATGAAGCTGGTTGAGAGAATAGAGTGTGCAAAGCTGTCAAGGCAAAGGGTGGCTATTTAAAGAATACAATATAAAATATAAAATCTATTTTGATTTGTTAACATTTTTTTGGTTACTACATGATTCCATATATGTCATTTCATAGTTTTGATGATTTTCACGTTTTCATAAATTCTTCTAATGTTCGGGAATTATGTATACTGTAGGCATTTGTGAAAATTCTATAGCAATATAGAGTGGGAAAGCAGCCGTGCATTTTGACAGTTAATAGACACTGCAGTAAAAAACATTTATCTTGTCTAGGACCGGAATCTACACAGATCGGTGCTCTGTATCCAATCAGAGCTACAGTAGGCCTTTATACAAACAAGCCATTTGCAACACGGGTCTGCTATCATCCACTTTGATCTGAACTGTGTGTTTACAAGCAGTAGCAACAGCACAACTTAAGATTATTAGAACATGTTCTCCAAAAGCCACAAAATAAACCTGAATGTATTTCTGCAAATACAGTATGTTAAAACACCACGGGAGTCTTCTTACATCTGGGAACTTTACAGCCATATTGATCAAACAACCATGAGAAGGCAGGCTCTCTCTCCCTCAGTTATGAACATCAACAACAACAAGCTCAACAACTAATGCTAGCTAGAGCAAGATGAGCTTTAATTTAACAAAGGAACATTAGATAAACCCTCTCAAACTTTTTCAGCTAGTTGGCCCTCAAAATTGCACTGATAAATGATGGGGAATTTTTGCCTTCGGCCTTCTGCAGCTCGCCTGCTTGTCCCAACCAATCACCGAAGCTAACTGGCTAAAGTTAGCTATCTTGCAACTTCCAGACACAAATGAGATAACAACTCACTCTGAAAATGTTACTCGCCGTGGCAGAGCTGGCTAGGCTGTTTACATGTTATCTAGAGCGTTTGACTAACTTACTTTTTTTGCCTACGTTTACTGATACCGGTCGTATTCAGGTGTTGTGCATTCATAAATTCTGTTGTGCATTCATTATTCTGCGCTCTGGCACAATCAGACGAGAGTGCTCTGAAATTAGGTAGATGGCCAGAGTGAATTTGAGTGATTTGCGAACGCAAGAGATTTGCAAACTGGATAAAAGTCTTTGAAAAACTGAAAAATGATATGAAGGGGAAAAAGTCAGTCACTCACCCACGCACCCCTCCAATGGCATCACATGACATCCTCCTAGTAGCTAGCTAGCTAGCTAGCTGAAGTTAGGCTCTGTGCTGTTAGTTTGCTACATAAATAGGTATGCTAGCCTATTAGCCCCGTTATGACTGACTTGTGATCATTGCCCTTGCTAGTTTGATTGTATTGACATTCCCAGCCTTCAAATCAAATCAAATTTTATTTGTCACATACACATGGTTAGCAGATGTTAATGCGAGTGTAGCGAAATGCTTGTGCTTCTAGTTCCGACAATGCAGTAATAACCAACAAGTAATCTAGCTAACGATTCCAAAACTACTACCTTCTTGACACAAGTGTAAGGGGATAAAGAATATGTACATAAAGATATATGAATGACTGATGGTACAGAGCGGCATAGGCAAGATACAGTAGATGGTTTTGAGTACAGTATATAACTATGAGATGAGTATGTAAACAAAGTGGCATAGTTAAAGTGGCTAGTGATACATGTATTACATAAAGATGCAGTAGATGATATAGAGTACAGTATATACGTATACATGTGAGATGAATAATGTAGGGTATGTAAACATTATATTAGGTAGCATTGTTTAAAGTGGCTAGTGATATATTTTACATCATTTCCCATCAATTCCTATTATTAAAGTGGCTGGAGTTGAGTCAGTGTCAGTGTGTCGGCAGCAGCCACTCAATGTTAGTGGTGGCTGTTTAACAGTCTGATGGCCTTGAGATAGGAGCTGTTTTTCAGTCTCTCGGTCCCAGCTTTGATGCACCTGTACTGACCTCGCCTTCTGGATGATAGCGGGGTGAACAGGCAGTGGCTCGGGTGGTTGTTGTCCTTGATGATCTTTATGGCCTTCCTGTGACATTGGGTGGTGTAGGTGTCCTGGAGGGCAGGTAGTTTGCCCCTGGTGATGCGTTGTGCAGACCTCACTACCCTCTGGAGAGCCTTACGGTTGTGGGCGGAGCAGTTGCCGTACCAGGTGGTGATACAGCCCGACAGGATGCTCTCGATTGTGCATCTGTAGAAGTTTGTGAGTGCTTTTGGTGACAAGCCAAATTTCTTCAGCCTCCTGAGGTTGAAGAGGCGCTGCTGCGCCTTCTTCACGGTGCTGTCTGTGTGGGTGGACCAATTCAGTTTGTCTGTGATGTGTACGCTGAGGAACTTAAAACTGCCTTAGTTACATTTATCCATTTTTGTCGAGAATATTGAGTCATTGAAAGTGAAACAGTGCGTCCCGAATGGAGGCAGCAAAAAATGTACCAGGGAAGCTGTGATTTACAACCTGATAGCAATATTTCTGGACTACCAAGAAATGTATTAATGAATTATACACTGCTCAAAAAAATAAAGGGAACACTTAAACAGCACAATGTAACTCCAAGTCAATCACACTTCTGTGAAATCAAACACTGATTGACAATAAATTTCACATGCTGTTGTGCAAATGGAATAGACAACAGGTGGAAATTATAGGCAATTAGCAAGACACCCCCAATAAAGGACTGGTTCTGCAGGTGGGTACCACAGACCACTTCTCAGTTCCTATGCTTCCTGGCTGATGTTTTGGTAACTTTTGAATGCTGGCAGTGCTTTCACTTTAGTGGTAGCATGAGACGGAGTCTACAACCCACACAAGTGGCTCAGGTAGTGCAGCTCATCCAGGATGGCACATCAATGAGAGCTGTGGCCAGAAGGTTTGCTGTGTCTGTCAGCGTAGTGTCCAGAGCATGGAGGCACTACCAGGAGACAGGCCAGTACATTAGGAGACGTGGAGGAGGCCGTAGGAAGGCAACAACCCAGCAGCAAGACTGCTACCTCCGCCTTTGTGCAAGGAGGAGCAGGAGGAGTACTGCCAGAGCCCTGCAAAATGACCTCCAGCAGGCCACAAATGTGCATGTGTCTGCTCAAACGTTCAGAAACAGACTCCATGAGGGTGGTATGAGGGCCCGACGTCCACAGGTGGGGGTTGTGCTTACAGCCCAACACCGTGCAGGACGTTTCACATTTACCAGAGAACACCAAGATTGGCAAATTCGCCACTGGCGCCCTGTGCTCTTCACAGATGAAAGCAGGTTCACACTGAACACATGTGACAGACGTGACAGTCTGGAGACGCCGTGGAGAATGTTCTGCTGCCTGCAACATCCTCCAGCATGACCGGTTTGGCGGTGGGTCAGTCATGGTGTGGGGTGGCATTTCTTTGGGGGGCCGCACAGCCCTCCATGTGCTCGCCAGAGGTAGCCTGACTGCCATTAGGTACCGAGATGAGATCCTCAGACCCCTTGTGAGACCATATGCTGGTGCGGTTGGCCCTGGGTTCCTCCTAATGCAAGACAATGCTAGACCTCATATGGCTGGAGTGTGTCAGCAGGTCATACAGGCACGTGGAGGCCACACACACTACTGAGCCTCATTTTGACTTGTTTTAAGGACATTACATCAAAGTTGGATCAGCCTGAAGTGTGGTTTTCCACTTTAATTTTGAGTGTGACTCCAAATCCAGACCTCCATGGGTTGATAAATTTGATTTCCATTGATAATTGTTGTGTGATTTTGTTGTCAGCACATTCAACTATGTAAAGAAAAAAGTATTTAATATGAATATTTCATTCATTCAGATCTAGGATGTGTTATTTTAGTGTTCCCTTTATTTTTTTGAGCAGTGTATGAATCATGAATTGATCTGCATCCATCTATTCTGCCAACAATGCCTCAGTGTACGTCATGGAACGTTGAGTCAAACATAACCTATTTTTAAAGCCTCTTATAGAGTTGGTTTTGTAGCAGAAACTGGGAATTTGATATATTTTTATTGATATTATGATTGTCTGTCTGTTTCATATCTGCACTGTCAGTTCCACTTTAAACTTCATGTCACCTGTTACTTTGTGTGCTAAACGTGAAATGTTTTTTGCAATGAGAAGTAGTAGTTGTACATTTCAATTGGGAAATGCTTAATGGTTATGTTTTTGTTTTCTTATTATTTAGACCTTCTGGCTTATTATGTCAGAGTTTATGGACTGTTTATCCTTTAACGTCACGCTGTGTGTGACTGCTGTCTTTCCATCGGCCCTATGCGGTGGTGATTTAATGTCACGCTGTGTGTGACTGCTGTCTTTCCATCAGCCCTATGCAGTGGTGATTTAACGTCACGCTGTGTGTGAATGCTGTGTGTGACTGCTGTCTCTCCATCGGCCCTATGCAGTGGTGATTTAGCGTCACGCTGTGTGTGACTGTTGTCTTTCCATCGGCCCTATGCAGTGGTGATTTAACGTCACGCTGTGTGTGACTGTTGTCTTTCCATCGGCCCTATGCAGTGGTGATTTAACGTCACGCTGTGTGTGACTGTTGTCTTTCCATCGGCCCTATGCAGTGGTGATTTAACGTCACGCTGTGTGTGACTGTTGTCTTTCCATCGGCCCTATGCAGTGGTGATTTTACGTCACGCTGTTTGTGACTGCTGTCTTTCCATCGGGCCTATGCAGTGGTGTAGTGGTGCCTGTAGAATTGGGTATACTCTAAGTTTCCCAAAAAGTTCCCAAACAGCCCGCTCAGTGAAGGGAAGGCACCAATGTGTGAAAAATCCTATGTTTCTTAATGTTTAAAAACAAATGTGTTTTCCTATATATTTTTCAGATTTTCACTCTCACAATCACACATTTTTTTCATAGAAAAAAAAGACGAAAATGTGATGGTCTAAGTCCACAACAATGCTTAAACCACATCATTCTGATTGGGTGGGTCTGTCAGGGCCTGGCTAACCAGTGTGTAGGCCGGTGTCCACCGCAGCCCATCCATGTATGCAAACAGACCCATCCTGATGCAAACATAGCATGACAATTGCGCATTACAAATAGCCTAGTAACCAACACTTTCTACTACATTTTATCAATACCTAGTTTGCGTACCCATTGTTGCCTTTAGATAACATTTACTGGTAGATATCATAAGGTGAAACATCTTTCCTACCAATGTCATTCATCTGTGAGCTGCTCCATGCCAAAACCAGTTGTGAGCTGCACACTCTTGCCTACTGGAGATTATATTCGGTTGAAACAAGGCTGTGTGTGCAGCAAGCATGTGAATATATTTCACAGGCTTTGCTATTGTGTAGGCTACTTTGTGCGTGATTTGTCAATTGTACTACATTTCTCTATTGTACTACATTCTTGATATGCCGTATACCTCCACTAAACTACTTTGATACGCATCAATAGGGCTTAAGAAGTGAACCTGTCACACACTGAAGGCCTATAGGTTCGCCACTGCGCAAACATGTCTGTTAAGATATTGATGTTTCAACAAAGGAGTGTATATATTTGACCCGACGAAACGGTTTTATGCGCTGACAAAATGGAAGCAGATAATTAGCAGTTTTTTCCTCCACTGGTCTCGGGAAGAAATTAGTAGTCCTCACTGTCCCAGAGAGAGTCAAAACCGAGTACAATTGTATCCAACACTGAGACACTCAATATGTGGTCTCACAACAATGTCTTTTATTGTCGCCGGCACAAGGTGCACCTGTGTAATGATCGTGCTGTTTAATCAGCTTGTTGATATGCCACACCTGTCAGGTGGATAGATTATCTTGGAAAATGAGAAATGCTCACTAACAGGGATGTGAACGAATTTGTGCACAACATTTGAGAGAAATAAGCTTTTTGTGAGTATGGAATATTTCTGTGATCTTTTATTTCAGCTCATGAAACATGGGTACACATTACATGTTGCTTTTATATTTAGTTCAGTGTATTTGCTATATTGTCAGACTCATCTACCGGTTTATTGAGACATGTTTACTTGCCAACAAAATAAAGTTTAAGTGATACACCAACTCTCTGTATAATTTGTTTTAGCAGTAAAATTTAAGCTAGTTTATACAAATAAATTTAATGAATATCACAATCAAGGGAATCTGCAGAATTGCTCCAGCAATGAATCAAACGCCTGGCCATGGTGTTCCACCAGGGTATGGACTCCCTCCATAAGGCATTGCAGTAACGCCTTGTGTCTTCCAATGTTGGTTCCTTGCTGGGACACAGCATTGTGGAGCTGGTCTGAGTGTGCTGGGTCAGTCATGGCCAGTTCATACTATCAGACCTCAGGATAAGACCCAGATGCAGACAGCTAAAATCACAGATTGACCAGAATGGCAGGCTCTGGGTCAGGGCCGGCAGAGGTTTGTAATCGGGTCAGAGTCAGGCAGGTACAGAACAGGAGGCAGGCTCTGGGTCAGGGCAGGCAGAATGGTCAGAATCGGGGAAACTAGGAAACAGAAACTTGAAAAGACGGGAAAGCACGCTGGTAAGACCTGACAAGACGAACTGGCAAGATGGGTGACACCTGGAGGGGATTGGAGACGAGCACAAAGACAGGTGAAACTGATCAGGGTGTGACAGTACTATATCCACCCAACCCCCTCGTGTCAAAAGATCAACCTTCACAAAAAATATCCACCCCCAACAGACATCAGTCAGTCACCCACACCCTCCCCTCCTTACTAATACCTCTTTATCCAATTTAGACTTCAAACCTTGCATGAACAATCAACTAAGCCTCCATACAGTAGAAGTTGTAGCCTACTTGTAAACACACCAACTATGACAACAAGACACAGACCATGTTTGTGCCTAGCTCCAGTATATTTATTTGCTCACTACGGAGTCATGTAAAGATTTAGTAGATTTTTGTAAATGTGACTTACACTACTTTCTGGTGCTGAGCTTGATGTTGATGCCGCTGCAGATGTTGATGGGATTGGATTCTAAATAAAATACATTACGTTAGTCATGTTTGCCTCTGCTGTAGTTAGTTAGTTAGCTAGCTAGCATAACCTAATGAAGCTAACGAAGCTTGCAACATTATAAATGACATTGCCAGATAGCAGCTGGCTGCCCACACTCACATAAACTTACACTGACACCAACACACACATAACTTGCATACTCATGCATACTGACGCAACACACACACACACACACACACACACACACACACACACACACACACACACACACACACACACACACACACACACACACACACACACACACACACACACACACACACACACACACACACACACACGTGCTGCTGCTATTGTCTATTATCTATCCTGTTGTCTAGTCAATTTACCCCTACGTATATGTACAGTCGTGGCCAAAAGTTTTGAGAATGACACAAATATTAATTTTCACAAAGTCTGCTGCCTCAGGGTCTTTAAATATTTTTGTCAGATGTTACTATGGAATACTGAAGTATAATTGCAAGCATTTCATAAGTGTAAAAGGCTTTTATTGACAATTACATGAAGTTGATGCAAAGAATCAATATTTGCAGTGTTGACCCTTCTTTCTCAAGACCTCCGCAATCCGCCATGGCATGCTGTCAATTAGCTTCTGGGCCACATCCTGACTGATGGCAGCCCATTCTTGCATAATCAATGCTTGGAGTTTGTCAGAATTTGTGGGGGGTTTTGCTTGTCCACCCGTCCCTTGAAGATTGACCACAAGTTCTCAATGGGATTAAGGTCTGGGGAGTTTCTTGGCCATGGAGCCGAAATATCAATGTTTTGTTCCCCGAGCCACTTAGTTGTCACTTTTGCCTTTTTGCAAGGTGCTCCATCATGATGGAAAAGGCATTGTTTGTCACCAAACTGTTTCTGGATGGTTGGAAGCAGTTGCTCTCGGAGGATGTGTTGGTACCATTCTTTATTCATGGCTGTGTTCTTAGGCTAAATTATGAGTGAGCCCACTCCCTTGGCTTAGAAGCAACCTCACACATGAATGGTCTCAGAATGCTTTATTGTTGGCATGACACAGGACTGATGGTAGCGCTCACCTTGTCTTTTCCAGACAAGCTTTTTTCCGGATGCTCCAAACAATCGGAACGGGGATTCATCAGAGAAAATGACTTTACCCCAGTCCTCAGCAGTCCAATCCCTGTACCTTTTTGCAGAATATCAGTCTGTCCCTGATGTTTTTCCTGGACAGAAGTGGCTTCTTTGCTGCCCTTCTTGACACCAGGCCATCCTCCAAAAGTCTTTGCCTCACTGTGCGTGCAGATGCACTCACACCTGCCTGCTGCCATTGCTGAGCAAGCTCTGTACTGGTGGTGCCCTGATCCCACAGCTGAATCAACTTTTGGAGATGGTCCTGGTGCTTGCTGGACTTTCTTGGGCGCCCTGAAGCCTTCTTCACAACAATTGACCCGCTCTCCTTGAAGTTCTTGATGATCTGATAAATGGTTGATTTAGGTGAAATCTTACTGGCAGCAATATCCTTGCCTGTGAAGCCCTTTTTGTGCAAAGCAATGATGACGGCACGTGTTTCCTTGCAGGTAACCATGGTTGACAGAGGAATAACAATGATTCCAAGCACCACCCTCCTTTTGAAGCTTCCAGTCGTTTATTCAAACTCAATCAGCATGACAGAGTGATCTCCAGCCTTGTCCTCATCAACACTCACACCTGTGTTAACGAGAGAATCACTGATATGATGTCAGCTGGTACTTTTGTGGCAGGGCTGACATTCAGTGGAAATGTTTTTTGTGTGATTCAGTTCATTTGCATGGCAAAGAGGGACTTTGCAATTAATCTGATCACTCTTCATGACATTATGGAGTACATGCAAATTGCCATCATACAAACTGAGGCAGGAGACTTTGAAAATTAATATTTGTGTCATTCTCAAAACTGTTGGCCACGACTGTACAGTACATAGCTACTTCAATTACCTCATACCCCTGCACGTTGACTTGGTACTAATACTCCTTGTATATAAAATTCAAAAGGAACTCACATAAAATGAGAAAAAAGAAGGAAACCGCACACTGCTCTTGATAGTATCAATGGTCTTTAATGAGCTTTACATATCGACCACACGACCTTCCTCAGAGATTTTGTGAGTTTTTTTTAAATTAGCACCCTTTAGATTTTGTGGCATAGAGAACGTTAAGATATCAGACAGGGGATGTGATAAATAATGCTCTGAGCAAAAGAGAATGTTTTGGGATTTTCACCCTCCAGACATTATTTCCTGGAGGTCTTAATAATTAAATGCCTATGTATGTTATGTTGTAATTTTCAACATGAATTATGACCCTATTTCAGATTACTCTGAAGTTTTTCTTGCTCTGTAGACAATGATTTATGAAAACTTGCATGGTTGTTCGATGTCCTCATTATGGTTTTACAGAAGTGTTTAATAAGTTATCTACACACTTTATTCTAATATTTTTGAAATCCATATTGTTATATTTGGTAGCACTTATTTGTTTCCCCTCGACTCCAACCCCATTCGATGCCTGGAATGGATGTGGGTAGGGCTAGGTCTACATAAGGGTGCTAATTTAAAAAACTCACAAAAGCTCTGACGAAGGCCATGAGGCCAATACGTTAAGGTTATTCAAGAGCAGTGTGCGGTTACTCCCTGTATATAGACATGTTATGTTATACTCCCTGTATATAACCATGTTATTTTCTACTTCCTGTATATAGCCATGTTATTTTGTACTGCCTGTATATAGCCATGTTATTTTGTACTCCCTGTATATAGCCATGTTATTTTGTACTGCCTGTATATAGCCATGTTATTTTCTACTTCCTGTATATAGACATGTTATTTTGTACTCCCTGTATATAGACATGTTATTTTGTACTCCCTGTATATAGCCATGTTATTTTCTACTCCCTGTATATAGCCATGTTATTTTCTACTCCCTGTATATAGCCATGTTATTTTCTACTCCCTGTATATAGCCATGTTATTTTCTACTCCCTGTATATAGCCATGTTATTTTCTACTCCCTGTATATAGCCATGTTATTTTGTACTGCCTGTATATAGCCATGTTATTTTCTACTTCCTGTATATAGCCATGTTATTTTCTACTTCCTGTGTATAGCCATGTTATTTTCTACTCCCTGTATATAGCCATGTTATTTTCTACTCCCTGTATATAGCCATGTTATTTTCTACTCCCTGTATATAGCCATGTTATTTTCTACTTCCTGTGTATAGCCATGTTATTTTTACTCGTTAATTTTGTTATTCGCTGTGTATTTATTCCTCGTGTCACATTTCATATTTTTTATTCTTTAACTCTGCATTTTTGGAAATGAAGCAGTAAGTTAAGCATTTCACTGTTTGTCTACACCTGTTGTCTATGAAGCATGTGACAAATAACATTTGATTTGATTGATATGCTTTGGAATCTCTAGTCAGTGTATTACGAAAGCTAGCTAGCCCAAACTCTGCATGTGCATGCCATCAAATCCAAGGCATTCAATATAAAGTTGTTTTTTGACAAAAATTTAGATCTGTCAGTTTGTCACTTTCACACGTTTGGATAAATAACCTTTTGAACTACTTAAAACATGGTTTAGAACCTATGTTTTGCCTTTAGATTTTGAGAAAATGAACAACTGAGGAAGAAATGTTCGCTTCTCTCATTGACTTCTCGAACCCCAAACCCCGGCCTGGTCTGCTTCGCAAGCATTCCCGGAAGTCTTGCAATGTTATGCCTCTGGGTTTAAAAACTCAGTGTTCTGGCTGAAGGTGCTGGCTACAAACACAGACATATTGATATTCCTCACATTAGTTGGATACAGATCCACGTGGTGTTACTATGTCCTGAAATCGCTATGAATTCTAGATATTGTGGTTTTCTTACAACCAGAAAATGTAGCTGACCTGTTTCTACCGGTGAGATGCAGAAACGCCTGTATTTGCATTTGGCGAGGAAATTCTACATTTGTAAGACATGATTGGTTAATAACATCAGTGGACATATGTAGTGAAATAGAGCAACAGTGAAGTATTATTATTACAAGTTATTGTATGGGACAATATACAAACGTGTTTGAGACGGATGATTTGGAAAAATACAATTTTGAGTAAATGTATTTATTGGTTGCCAGATGAAAATGCAATGAATTTAAGTTTATTTGTTGATGTAAAAATCGAAATTGAACGATTGGAAGGTTGTGCCATTAGATTTGGAATGGTGTGGGGCCCCGAGAAAGCACAAGTTTGGATACCTCTGTTCTTATCATCTCCGAGTTGCTCTGCTAGTCCCACTCTTGGCAAGCTTAGATGGATGCTGCCAGCATCGCTGTGACCGCAAAAGCATCCTTGGCAGCCAGGCAGCATCCGTGGAGATGAGAGTGTGCTCAAACAGAAGAGGGGGCAGCAGCAATATTACTAGTACAGTTCCACCCGCCGCTCCACTCTCAACGCTCACTCACTCACACACTCCCTCTGCTGCGGAGAGCTGAGACGCGCTTCACGAAAAAAGGAGAGGATATTCCGGCACAGGCAGCGAAAATAACCTGACATCTTCAAAGATGGATCGGACCTACGCTGTGGACACCGGGCACAGACCGTGCTTGAAAAAATCTAGGATGTCTTGGCCATCTTCGTTTGTGGGGTTTAGACGGTAAGTGCGCAGAGTTACTACTGTGCTTCAGAACAATAGTTTTTTACGGTGTGTGCGGATGTGCGAGATCCGTCTATGAAATAACTATCAAACCAATGCAACCTTTCCCAGATATTAGATAAATAAATGTTAGGATAGAAAATAAAGCAAGTCTTTTTTAGAACTTTGCTCACTTCCATTGTTTCAGGTAGGCGACTGGACTGTTAGTTGGAAAGGTTTTGGAGAAAAATAATGAAAAAAAAACATGTATCCTTTCCCTGTTTAGTAACTAAATTATATTGTGCAGGGCTATTATCGTATTTGATTCTTGCTTCATTCCTATTTTCAATATGAGCACCAGCCCTTTATACAGTCAAGTCTAAAATTAGTGGCACCCTTGAAAAATCTGGGCAAAAAAGATGAGCGATAGTGTATGCAATTTGTTTTACAATTATATTATTTTATGCTAATACAATTGCTCATTAGCAAGTAATTAAAACAATCTAAAATAAACAAAATATTACTTGTTAATCAAAATCTATTTCTCTGGGCAATTGTATTAGCATTAAATAATCTGATTTGTCAAAAAATTTTGAGAATACAATATGTCTCAATATTTGTATTTATTTTATACAGTGCCAATAATCTCCAATTGAATATTGTTGTACAGGTATACATTATCATAAATGTCAAAGTTTGTTGTACCATATGAATTCATTAATTGTATTTGAATTTTTTTAAATACATAGGCTATATATTGTTCTTCGTAAATACCTAGTACTCATTAGATAGCTATAACCATAAAGTTTGTAGTCTGGTCTATGTTCAATATGGCAGGTGTATTTCAGTCTACCTTTTGATTCAAATGAATTTATCTTGATTTAATTAGTATTGCCCATTTATTTGCATATAGTTGTACCCATATTTTCTTCATACTGAAGGTGAATTAGTCCCTCTGCTTGATGACCTCAGTTAAGTTGATAGGTGTAGCCCTACAGTAATAGTTCATGTGAGGTGTTGTGTAAATTAGCTAGGTTGGAGGATTGCAGGGACTCATGAGAAGAACATGATGACATTTTCACTAATCAGCCTTATTAAAATATTTCTGATTACACAGATTGATTATAATGATTCTGAACTCAACAGATATACACATGTACAGTACCAGTTAAATGTTTAGACAGACCTACTCATTCCAGGTTTATTTTTCTTTCTTTCTTTTTTGATTATTCTCTACGTTGTAGAATAATAGCGAAGACATCAAAACTACAAAATAACACATATGGAATCACGTAGTAACCAAAAATGTGTTAAACAAATCAAATTATATCTTATATTTTAGGTTCTTCAAAGTAGACAACTTTTGCCTTTGCACACTCTTGGCATTCTCTCAACCAGCTTCACCTGGAATGCTTTTCCAACAGTCTTGAAGGAGTTCCCACATATGCTGAGCACTTGTTGGCTGCTTTTCCTTCACTCTGCGGTCCAACTCATCCCAAATCATCTTGAATGGGTTGAGGTCGGGGGATTGTGGAGGCCAGGTCATCTAATGCATCACTCCATCACTCTCCTTCTTGATCAAATAGCCATTACACAGCCTGGAGGTGTGTTAAGTCATTGTCCTGTTAAAAAAACAAATGATAGTCCCACTAAGTGCAAACCGGATGGGATGGCGTATCGCTGCAGAATTCTGTGGTAGCCATGCTGGTTAAGTGTGCCTTGAATTGTCACCAGCAAAGCACCCTCACACCTCCTCCTCCATGCTGCTTCACGGTGGGAACCACACATGCGGAGATCATCCGTTCACCTACTCTGCGTCTCACAAAGACACGGAGGTTGGAGCCAAAAAACTCACATTTTGACTCATCAGACCAAAGGACAGACTTCCACGGGCTAACGTCCATTGCTCGTGTTTCTTGGCCTAAGTAAGTCTCTTCTTCTTATAATCCTTTAGTAGTGGTTTCTTTGCAGCAATTTGACCATGAAGGTCTGATTCATGCAATCTCCTCTGAACAGACAGATGTGTCTGTTACTTGAACCCTGTGAAGCATTTATTTGGGCTGCAATTTCTGAGATTGGTAACTCTAATGAACTCTGCAGCATAGGTAACTCTGGGTCTTCCTTTCCTGTGGTGGTCCTCATGAGAGCCAGTTTCATCATAGTGCTTAATGGTTTTTGCGACTGCACTTGAAGAAACTTTAGAAGTTCTTGAATTGTTCTTTCATGGACTGTTTGTTTCTCTTTGCTTATTGGAGCTGTTCTTGACATAATATGGAACTGAATTTTTTTTTTACCCCCTTTTCGGTATCCATTTGTTAGTAGTTACTATCTTGTCTCATCGCTACAACTCCCGTACGGGCTCGGGAGAGACGAAGGTCGAAAGCGTCCTCCGAAACACAACACAGCGAGCATCCAACCCGGAAGCCAGTCGCACCAATGTGTCAGAGGAAACACTGTGCACCTGGCGACCTGGTTAGCGTGCACTGCGCCCTGCCCGCCACAGGAGTTGCTAGTGCTCAATGAGACAAGGATATCCCTACCGGCCAAACCCGGACGACGCTAGGCCAATTGTGAGTCGCCCCATGGACCTCCCGGTCGCGGCCGTCTGCGACAGAGCCTGGGCTCAAACCCAGAGTCTCTGGTGGCACAGCTACCAGTGCTACCCTAGACCACTGCGCCACTCGCAAGGCCCTGGAATGGGTCTTTTACCAAATAGGGCTATCTTCTGTATACCACCCCTACCTTGTCACAACACAACTGATTGGCGCAAACATGTTAAGAAGGAAAGAAATTCCACAAATGAACTTTTAACAAGGCACACTTGTTAATTGAAATGCATTCCAGGTGACTACCTCATGAAGCTGGTTGAGAAAATATCAAGAGTGTGCAAAACTGTCATCAAGGCAAAGTGTGGCTACTTTGAAGAATCTGAAATATACTATTTATTTTGATTTGTTTAACACTTTTTATGGTTACTACATGATTTCATATGTGTTATTTCATAGTTTTGTTGTTTTCACTATTATTCTATAATGTAGAAAATAGTAAAAATAAAGAAAAACCCTGAAATGAGTAGGTGTGTCCAAACTTTTAACTGGTACTGTACATATTAATACAGAGAATGTTACAATTGATTTATATGATGATAGGTTACATATTTGATGATTACCCATAATTAACACCGAAGGGACCATTTTCTGTGGGGGGGGGGGGCACAACACATACATGTTCCCAGGTTGCAGATCATAAATCACTGTGGCTGTTTTTCCTCCCTGAGTTGCCCTCTGAATGAATGACACCACTTTCCTTGTGGTTTAAAATGGGAGTGTATCTCTCTCCCTCTCTAATATCACCCACATAGAGGCCTGGATCATTAACTGATATGGTTAATGTGACATAAAGGCCCAGACATCCGTCTCTCTTCTCAAGAGGATAGCTTGTTTCCTCCCTCCCGACTTTTGGATCAATATATCCATTCATACTACACCAGAAGTGGCCAACATCTATTAAAGGGCGGACCACTCAACGGAAAATGTCCGGAATAATCTCATAGAGTGCTTGCCTAATAGGAAACATCATTGAAATGGAATGTAGATCGGACGTCACTGTTGCAAGAGTCATTTGATTGTTCGTTGTTGTCGAGTGGCCATCTTGGAATGGGGTTTTGGATCTTTGGAAGATTGCTCACCAAAACCTTGCACAATATCTGTGAATTTTCATGGGAATAAACACACTTCATGAAGGTTACACACACACACACACACACACTGTTTAGAGATCCTCCCAGAGTTATAACATAACAATGTTTGAACAACTATGGGGTTTTGTCAGGCTTACACCAGGCTTAGCTCTGCCCGTTTGATTTACGTATGCTATGTTGTATAAGCCTACCTTCTACCTGTGAAATTAACTTCATAAAACTGTGTCCAATCTAATACCTTTAAAAAATATATATGCACTCAGCCATTATCCAAAGCCAGTCTGAGAGGAGGGCACTGCTTCATCAGTGGAATCTGATATCATATTGTTCAACACTAACAGCAGAGTCTGCGCCAGTTAAAGATGCACTATGCAGAAATCGCCATTTACCGGTTGCTAAAATTGTAATAGTTCGCCTAATTTTAGTTTGTGACAAAACAAGCAAGAATCATTGTACCATCTAAACTGCTGTGAAATATTATATCTTTCATAACCAAAAATATTGTATTTTCAGCTGTTTGAAGCTAGTGTACAAAACCGAAAGGAAAAGACTTAAGAACGGGAAGCATAGAAATAGCGCACACAGAACAGATCTATCGCTTCTTAGACCTCCTTGAAATGAGAATGACAGCTATGTAACACACATTTCTATGTGAATTTGGTCGGGGCGTCTAAAAAGTTACATATTGCAGCTTTAAGGGAGGTGTCCCAAATGGCAACTTTTTATTTAGTGCACTACTTTTGATCAGATTCTCCAGATGCGGGTCAAAAGTATAACACTAAATAGGGAATATGGTTCCATTTGGGATACAGCCTAGACACAGTAGCTCCTGGGGCTAGGTCTGCCTTGGTTGTACATGGGAGCCAGTGACACTGACTGACCTGGTGCTGAATACACATTGAGGGCACTCTTTAATTGGTGCCAAGTCGAATACCGTTACAATGTTAAATAGAATACGAAGACGGATAACCGGCCTGTGCTGAATCTAACCACAGCTTTAGTGACCCGTCTCATGATTTAACATGTGAAATGTTTCTGCAGGTGCCAACCCACTGGGCACAGCACATTATTTCATCGTGGAGAATTTGGTAATATTTGGTTGATATGTTGATCAATGAGATTACAACCTATTTTCACCCACTCAAAAAGACAGCCAAAAGTTTGTTGAATTCCCAATGTGTTATCACATCTAAAAGCAAAAACAAATTTCAATGGAAAATCAATGTCTGATTTTTGGTTTAGTTGTCACCTATATGCATTATCACTGCGCTTTCAACCATTTAAAAGCACACCAAAGTTCAAATGGGAATATAATGTCAGATATTTAGTTTATTTATATAACAGTTGAATGTGTTATCGCTGTGCTTGATCTAATAGGATAACTAAAGGACCAGGACTGCAGGACTATGTATCTTCTGATTAGATAGCTGTGTCTGTGCCACTGAGTCTGGCTTTAACTCCAGTTTGTCTAGAAATGAAAACATTTCTCCATTTCAAACAAAAATCAAAGTAAAGAATAGGATTAAATCAAACTTCTTAAATGAACTTTAAATACAGCTGGATTTGATTGAATCCTACTCTGTTATTTTTGGTTGAGAGGGAGATGGGAAACCAATATATTTTTTATTAAAGAGCGACTGCCTTTAAAAAGCAACGAATCCCTTTGAAAACAGCCTATGTGTTAAGGTTGGGTTTTGATTTGATGATGTCCATTTGCCACTAATATCAGGGATACAGATGCAGTGTTTGCTGTCTATACAATAGCATAGACCAGGGGTACTCAAGTACTATTTGAGAAGGTCCGGTCACACAAATGGTATCGGTGGCAAAAGACCGGATGGATAATGTAATTTATAGTAGTAACATACCCCCACCTCGCAACCCATGCGACCCCAAAATGTTCACACACTTCTTGTTGGCAGAGAGACAATGTTGCAGTTTTAAAGCAAAATTTCCCACAATTCTACAGATTTTGCATGGTGAAGAGATGGTTTTTTTTCAGTTGTAAAGCTAATTTCCTACAATTATACACATTCTTACATGTCTTATGTGTGCTTACAAGATACCAGGGATCGAAGCCCGACCGAGTAAAAATGTTTAGACACCGAACTGGGTCCGGATCTGGTCTACGGTCTGCCAGTTGAGTATGGGGGACATAGACAGTGAGACAAACCTGCCCAGCAGGTCCGACTGTTTACATAAGACAGCACGTTGCACATGTTTTACTTAAAATACTGCCCCAAACACCTTGGATGTGACATTGTGCAACTATAACATCCTTGTCAAACATGTCAAAATTAATGACACATTTCTTGATTTATCTTAGTTTCTGGGGATTTTGAGGAAGTGAAATAAGATTCCGTTCTACAGTGTCTCATGGGGGACAAACATCATTATCCAAACACAGAATCGGTCAGGAAACAAACCTCCAAGACTGAAATCTAATTTTTCTAGTGCGCAACAGAAAAACACACGTGCCAATCGGCATGTGTAGTGCCTCTTTAAATGTAAACTTCTATTAGTAATTGAATCCTGGACTGAATTTAAACAATAGGCTAGTTGTTGATGACTTCCCAAATGCTACATTGCCTTCAGAAAGTATTCATACCCGTTGACTTATTCCACATTTTGTTGTGTTACAGCCTGAATTCAACATTGATTAAATCGATTTTTCTTTCTCACCCATCTACACACCCCATAATGACAAAGTGAAAACATGTTTTTTGAAATGTATACTCATTTACATACTGTAAGTATCCACACCCCTTTGCTATGACACTCCAAAATGAGCTCAGGTGCATCCAATTTTCTTTGATCATACTTGAGCTGTTGCTACACTTGATTGGAGTCCACCTGTGGCCAATTCAACTGTGGACAAGATTTTGAAGAAACACACCTATCCATATAAGGTCCCACAGTTGACAGTGCATGTCAGAGCAGAAACTATCCCATGAAGTCCAAAGGACTGTCTGTAGATCTCTGGGATAAAACTGTGATAAGGCATATATCTGGGGAAGGGTATAAAGCAGTGTTGAACGTTTCCTAGAGGACAGGGGTCTCCATCATTGGGAAATTTGACAAATATGGAACTACCCAGACTCTGCCTAGAGCTGGCCGTCCGCCCAAACTGAGAAACCGGACAAGATGGACCTTGGTCAGGGAGGTGACCAGAAACCCAATGATCACTCTGACAGAACTACAGAGTTCCTTGGGAGAACCTGCCAGAAGGACAACAGTCTCTACAGCATTTCACCAATCTGGGCTTTATGGGAGAGTGGCCAGACGGACAACAGTCTCTACAGCATTTCACCAATCTGGGCTTTATGGGAGAGTGGCCAGACGGACAACAGTCTCTACAGCATTTCACCAATCTGGGCTTTATGGGAGAGTGGCCAGACGGACAACAGTCTCTACAGCATTTCACCAATCTGGGCTTTATGGGAGAGTGGCCAGACGGACAACAGTCTCTACAGCATTTCACCAATCTGGGCTTTATGGGAGAGTGGCCAGACGGACAACAGTCTCTACAGCATTTCACCAATCTGGGCTTTATGGGAGAGTGGCCAGACGGACAACAGTCTCTACAGCACTTCACCAATCTGGGCTTTATGGGAGAGTGGCCAGACGGACAACAGTCTCTACAGCACTTCACCAATCTGGGCTTTATGGGAGAGTGGCCAGACGGACAACAGTCTCTACAGCACTTCACCAATCTGGGCTTTATGGGAGAGTGGCCAGACGGACAACAGTCTCTACAGCACTTCACCAATCTGGGCTTTATGGGAGAGTGGCCAGACGGACAACAGTCTCTACAGCATTTCACCAATCTGGGCTTTATGGGAGAGTGGCCAGACGGACAACAGTCTCTACAGCATTTCACCAATCTGGGCTTTATGGGAGAGTGGCCAGACGGACAACAGTCTCTACAGCATTTCACCAATCTGGGCTTTATGGGAGAGTGGCCAGACGGACAACAGTCTCTACAGCATTTCACCAATCTGGGCTTTATGGGAGAGTGGCCAGACGGACAACAGTCTCTACAGCATTTCACCAATCTGGGCTTTATGGGAGAGTGGCCAGACGGACAACAGTCTCTACAGCATTTCACCAATCTGGGCTTTATGGGAGAGTGGCCAGACGGACAACAGTCTCTACAGCATTTCACCAATCTGGGCTTTATGGGAGAGTGGCCAGACGGACAACAGTCTCTACAGCATTTCACCAATCTGGGCTTTATGGGAGAGTGGCCAGACGGACAACAGTCTCTACAGCATTTCACCAATCTGGGCTTTATGGGAGAGTGGCCAGACGGACAACAGTCTCTACAGCACTTCACCAATCTGGGCTTTATGGGAGAGTGGCCAGACGGACAACAGTCTCTACAGCACTTCACCAATCTGGGCTTTATGGGAGAGTGGCCAGACGGACAACAGTCTCTACAGCATTTCACCAATCTGGGCTTTATGGGAGAGTGGCCAGACGGACAACAGTCTCTACAGCACTTCACCAATCTGGGCTTTATGGGAGAGTGGCCAGACGGACAACAGTCTCTACAGCACTTCACCAATCTGGGCTTTATGGGAGAGGGGCCAGACGGACAACAGTCTCTACAGCACTTCACCAATCTGGGCTTTATGGGAGAGTGGCCAGACGGACAACAGTCTCTACAGCACTTCACCAATCTGGGCTTTATGGGAGAGGGGCC
Organism: Oncorhynchus masou masou; assembly: GCF_036934945.1. Lineage (NCBI taxonomy): Eukaryota > Metazoa > Chordata > Actinopteri > Salmoniformes > Salmonidae > Oncorhynchus > Oncorhynchus masou. The sequence continues at coordinate 78,108,655 of NC_088239.1, read as the reverse complement.
AGACGGACAACAGTCTCTACAGCACTTCACCAATCTGGGCTTTATGGGAGAGTGGCCAGACGGACAACAGTCTCTACAGCACTTCACCAATCTGGGCTTTATGGGAGAGTGGCCAGACGGACAACAGTCTCTACAGCACTTCACCAATCTGGGCTTTATGGGAGAGTGGCCAGACGGACAACAGTCTCTACAGCACTTCACCAATCTGGGCTTTATGGGAGAGTGGCCAGACCGACAACAGTCTCTACAGCACTTCACCAATCTGGGCTTTATGGGAGAGTGGCCAGACGGACAACAGTCTCTACAGCACTTCACCAATCTGGGCTTTATGGGAGAGTGGCCAGACGGACAACAGTCTCTACAGCATTTCACCAATCTGGGCTTTATGGGAGAGTGGCCAGACGGACAACAGTCTCTACAGCACTTCACCAATCTGGGCTTTATGGGAGAGTGGCCAGACGGACAACAGTCTCTACAGCACTTCACCAATCTGGGCTTTATGGGAGAGGGGCCAGACGGACAACAGTCTCTACAGCACTTCACCAATCTGGGCTTTATGGGAGAGTGGCCAGACGGACAACAGTCTCTACAGCACTTCACCAATCTGGGCTTTATGGGAGAGGGGCCAGACGGACAACAGTCTCTACAGCACTTCACCAATCTGGGCTTTATGGGAGAGTGGCCAGACGGACAACAGTCTCTACAGCACTTCACCAATCTGGGCTTTATGGGAGAGTGGCCAGACGGACAACAGTCTCTACTGCACTTCACCAATCTGGGCTTTATGGGAGAGTGGCCAGACGGACAACAGTCTCTACAGCACTTCACCAATCTGGGCTTTATGGGAGAGTGGCCAGACGGACAACAGTCTCTACAGCACTTCACCAAGCTGGGCTTTATGGGAGAGTGGCCAGACGGACAACAGTCTCTACAGCACTTCACCAATCTGGGCTTTATGGGAGAGTGGCCAGACGGACAACAGTCTCTACAGCACTTCACCAATCTGGGCTTTATGGGAGAGTGGCCAGACGGACAACAGTCTCTACAGCATTTCACCAATCTGGGCTTTATGGGAGAGTGGCCAGACGGACAACAGTCTCTACAGCACTTCACCAATCTGGGCTTTATGGGAGAGTGGCCAGACGGACAACAGTCTCTACAGCACTTCACCAATCTGGGCTTTATGGGAGAGGGGCCAGACGGACAACAGTCTCTACAGCACTTCACCAATCTGGGCTTTATGGGAGAGTGGCCAGACGGACAACAGTCTCTACAGCACTTCACCAATCTGGGCTTTATGGGAGAGTGGCCAGACGGACAACAGTCTCTACAGCACTTCACCAATCTGGGCTTTATGGGAGAGTGGCCAGACGGACAACAGTCTCTACAGCACTTCACCAATCTGGGCTTTATGGGAGAGTGGCCAGACGGACAACAGTCTCTACAGCACTTCACCAATCTGGGCTTTATGGGAGAGTGGCCAGACGGACAACAGTCTCTACAGCACTTCACCAATCTGGGCTTTATGGGAGAGTGGCCAGACGGACAACAGTCTCTACAGCACTTCACCAATCTGGGCTTTATGGGAGAGTGGCCAGACGGACAACAGTCTCTACAGCACTTCACCAATCTGGGCTTTATGGGAGAGTGGCCAGACGGACAACAGTCTCTACAGCACTTCACCAATCTGGGCTTTATGGGAGAGTGGCCAGACGGACAACAGTCTCTACAGCACTTCACCAATCTGGGCTTTATGGGAGAGTGGCCAGACGGACAACAGTCTCTACAGCATTTCACCAATCTGGGCTTTATGGGAGAGTGGCCAGACGGACAACAGTCTCTACAGCACTTCACCAATCTGGGCTTTATGGGAGAGTGGCCAGACGGACAACAGTCTCTACAGCACTTCACCAATCTGGGCTTTATGGGAGAGGGGCCAGACGGACAACAGTCTCTACAGCACTTCACCAATCTGGGCTTTATGGGAGAGTGGCCAGACGGACAACAGTCTCTACAGCACTTCACCAATCTGGGCTTTATGGGAGAGTGGCCAGACGGACAACAGTCTCTACAGCACTTCACCAATCTGGGCTTTATGGGAGAGTGGCCAGACGGACAACAGTCTCTACAGCATTTCACCAATCTGGGCTTTATGGGAGAGTGGCCAGACGGACAACAGTCTCTACAGCACTTCACCAATCTGGGCTTTATGGGAGAGTGGCCAGACGGACAACAGTCTCTACAGCATTTCACCAATCTGGGCTTTATGGGAGAGTGGCCAGACGGAAGCCTCTCCTGAGAAAAAGGCACAGGACACCTGGAGTTTTCACTCTGTCATTATGGAGTACTGTGTGTAGATGGGTGGAATGTGGAATAAGTCAAGGGGAATAAACACTTTCTGAATGCACTGTATATAGGCTTAAATAGCGCCGTTGATGATACTTTTGTATACGTAGTGTGTGGACATCCCTTCAAATTAGTGGATTTGGGTATTTTGGCCACATTTGTTGCTGACAGGTGTAAAACATTGAGCACAGCCATGCAATCTCCATAGACAAACATTGGCAGCAGAATGGCCTTACTGAAGAGCTCAGTGACATTCAACATGGCACCATCATAGGATGGCATCTTTCCAACAAGTCAGTTCGTCAAATTTCTGCCGTGTAAGTGCTGTTATTGTGATGTGGAAATGTCTAGGAGCAACAATGGCTCAGCCGTGAAATGGTAGGTCACACAAGCTCAAAGAGTGCGGAAGCGCATAGTGTGTAAAAATCATCTGTCCTCGGTTGCCACCCTCACTACCAAGTTCCAAACTGCCTCTGGAAGCAACATCAGCACAAGAACTGGGTTTCAATGGCCGAGCAGCCGCACACAATACTAAGATCACCATGCACAATGCCAAGCGTCAGCTAGAGTGGTGTAAAGCTCGCTGCCATTGGACTCTGGAGCAGTGGAAATGCGTTCTTTGGAGTGATGAATCATGCTTCACCATCTGTCAGTCTGACGGACAAATCTGGGTTTGGCGGATGCCAGGAGAACACTACCTGTCCCAATGCATAGTGCCTACTGTAAAGTTTAGGGGAGGAGAAATAATGGTCTGTGTCTGTTTTCATGGTCCGGGCTTGGCCCCTTAGTTCCAGTGGGGGGAAACTTAACGCTACAGCATACAATGACATTCTAGACGATTCTGTGCTTCCAACTTTGTGGCAACTGTTTGGTGAAGGCCCTTTCCTGTTTCAGCATAATGCCCCGTGCACAAACTGAGGCCCATACAGAAATGGTTTATCGAGATTGGTGTGGAAGAACTTGACTGGCTTGCACAGATCCCTGACCTCAACCCCATCGAACACCTTTGGGATGAATTAGAATGCTGACTGCAAGCCAGGCCTAATCACCCAACATAAGTGCCCGACCGCACTAATGCTCTTGAGGCTGAATGTAAGCAAGTCCCCGCAGCAATGTTCCAACATCTAGTGGAAAGCCTTCCCAGAAGAGGGGAGGCTGTTATAGCAGCAAAGGGGGGACCAACTTCATATTAATGCCCATGATTTTGTAATGAGATGTTCGACTAGCAGTTTTGACCATGTAGTGTCTATGATTTTTTTATTTTAAATTTAATTTAATTTTAACCCCTTTTTCTCCCCAATTTCGTGGTATCCAATTGTTGTAGTAGCTACTATCTTGTCTCATTGTACGGGCTCGGGAGAGACGAAGGTTGAAAGTCATGCGTCCTCCGATACACAACCCATCCAAGCCGCACTGCTTCTTAACACAGCGCCTATCCAACCCGGAAGCCAGCCGCACCAATGTGTCGGAGGAAACACTGAGCACCCGGCAACCTTGGTTAGCGCGCACTGCGCCCGGCCCACCACAGGAGTTGCTGGTGCGCGACGAGACAAGGACATCCCTACAGGCCAACCCCTCCCTGACCCGGACGACGCTAGGCCAATTGTGCAATTGTGTAGTGTATATGATTGATCAAGTATTTGCTCTGTTGAACCTACACTTTGGAATGAATTTGAGAGCAACAGTGAATCTATTAAGTGGAGATTTCTCAACAATCATTGTCATGATAGCACATTGGTAATAGTCAGTGACAAATATCATAGCTGGACTTAAAATCCTAGATGGGAGACGGAAATTATTTTTATTTTCCTTAAAAAATGTATTGAACCTTTATTTAACTAGGCAATCGGTTAAAAACAAATTCTTATTTACAATGATGGCCTACCCCGGCCAAACCCAGACGATGCTGGGACAATTGTGTGCTGCCCTATGGGACTCCCAATCACAGCCGAATGTGATACAGCCTGGATAGCTTTAGATAGATCAACTCTCCAGTAGGAGGTGCTGCCCATAGTTTTTTTCTTATAGTGGATATTACGTTTAGGATCTGAAGCTGTTTCAAAGGTACAAATTACACATAAACTCAGCAAAAAAACAAACGTCCCTTTTTCAGGATCATGTATTTCAAAGATCATTTGTAAAAATCCAAATAACTTCACAGATCTTAATTGTAAAGGGTTTAAACACTGTTTCCCATGCTTGTTCAATGAACCATAAACAATTAATGAACATGCACCTGTGAAACGGTCGTTAAGACACTAACATCTCACAGATGGTAGGCAATTAAGGCCACAGTTATGAAAATGTAGGATACTAAAGAGGCCTTTCTACTGACTCTGAAAATACCAAAAGAAAGATGCCCAGGGTTCCTGCTCATCTGCGTGAACGTGCCTTAGGCATCCTGCAAGGAGGCATGAGGACTGCAGATGTGGCCAGGGCAATAAATTGCAATGTCCATACTGTGAGACGTCTAAGACAGCGCTACAAGGAGACAGGACGGACAGCTGACCGTCCTCGCAGTGGCAGACCACGTGCAACAACACCTGCACAGGATCGGTACATCCAAACATCACACCTGCGGGTAAGGTACAGGATGGCAACAGCAACTGCCCGAGTCACAACTGGAACGCACAATCCCTCCATCAGTGCTCAGACTGTCTGTAATAGGCTGAGAGAGGCTGGACTGAGGGCTTGTAGGTCTGTTGTAAGGCAGGTCCTCACCAGACATCACCGGCAACAACGTTGCCTATGGGCACAAACCCACCGTCGCTGGACCAGACAGGACTGGCAAAAAGTGCTCTTCACTGACGAGTCGCGATTTTGTCTAACCAGGGCTGATGTTCGGATTCAAGTTTATCATCGAAGGAATGAGCGTTACACCGAGGCCTGTACTCTGGAGCGGGATCGATTTGGAGGTGGAGGGTCTGTCATGATCTGGGGCGGTGTGTCACAGCATCTGACTGAACTTGTTGTCATTGCAGGCAATCTCAACTCTGTGTGTTACAGGGAAGGCATCCTCCTCCCTCATGTGGTACCCTTCCTGCAGGCTACTCCTGACATGACCCTCCAGCATGACAATGCCGCCAGCCATACTGCTCGTTCTATGTGTGATTTCCTGCAAGACAGGAATGTCAGTGTTCTGCCATGGCCAAAGCCCGGATCTCAATCCCATTGAGCACGTCTGGGACCTGTTGGATCGGAGGGTGAGGGCTGGGGCCATTCCTCACAGAAATGTCTGGGAACTTGCAGGTGCCTTGGTGGAAGAGTGGGGTAACATCTCACAGCAAGAACTGGCAAATCTGGCGCAGTCCAAGAGGAGGAGATGCACTACATTAATTAATATAACTGGTGGCCACACCAGATACTGACGGTTTCTTTTGATTTTGACCCCCCTTTTGTTCAGGGACACATTATTCCATTTCTGTTAGTCACATGTCTGTGGAACTTGTTCAGTTTATGCCTCAGTTGTTGAATCTTGTTATGTTCATACAAATATTTACACATGATAAGTTTGCTGAAAATAAACACAGTTGACAGTGAGAGGGCATTTCTTTTTTTGCTGAGTTTATTTTATTCAAGGTTTGTTCATGTTGACAATTGGCTACCATGATGACATAAATGTTACTATTAAAACAAAAGTGATTAATTAAAAAAAAATCCAATGTATTTTCTACATAGATTCCACTTCACAATACGTTGACAAATTACATTGAAACAACGTTGATTTAACCATGTTTGTGCCCAGTGGGATTAACTGCTAGTTTTTGTACAGGAATCCAGGCAGTTCGCTGAGATTATGTGGAGCTCAGTTTTGCCTCCCTTGTTAATATGAATTCTATTTTGCAGGGAAATGAGGATGGAATTGATAGCAAATGAGATCTGATTGATTCATAGTGTGGGTCGACCTCCGGGCTGATCATCTTATGTTAATGTTATCAGCTTTGCCACCAGCAGAGTCAGAATTCAAATCGCCCCTGGGAGCCAAAGCCAAATTAGTAAGCGATATGTTTAAACAATGGGATTGTGGAAGTAGCTAAAGGAAGACGTGGGGAGTGTGGTGCAGTTACATGGGAGCTTTGTAAATATTGAAGTGTATCCAACTGGGCTTGACTGAAATTGATATTCTACAATATAATCATGAATCTGAGTAGAATGTTATGAAAAACTGCACATTATCTAATAGTGAAAAGTAAGTGCATCCTCAATGTCATGTCAGTGTTGATAAACTCAAGCCTGACGGCCCAGTCATGCAACTGCACAGTAAGAATCAATTCAGGTCTTTCAAATTACTGCGTTTTTGGATATATTAAATTATATTAACCTCTAGGAAATCCATTTATGTTGAATACTCGGTTCTCTTAACCTCTAGGAAATTAATTTAGGTTCATTGGCATCTTTTGGATTTGTGCCAAATAAGAGCTTATGTGTTCCATGGATCATTGGCCCGCAGGCTACTGGGTTTCAATATATGACTAATCCGTACATGCTATTCAGTCTTTTGCAGGGGAAATTGTGCACTGACATTCTGTAGATTTTTTCAAGGTTGGCAATAAGGGAGGTTAGTAATCAGAACATATCCCAGCGGGAAATTATGCCTACTTTCTGGGGATTCTGTGGGCCATCCAATCAAAATGCAAACCTGTCGGAACACAGTACATGTCAACTTTATGGGTTACTCCATTCTGTTTCACGTATAGTCGGGAGTCAGTGCTGTTGATAGCACCAGTCAAATAATCAAAGGAAACACAGAATAAAACTCCTCAATAAATGCTCTCAATTTGTGGAATGCACGCTATGCAGTAAGTGATGGAACCACTTAGTATTTGATATAATGTGCATTATGGTGCCTATGAAATGGAGCTTCAAGGCCTCTGCTGCTTTTCTCAAAATACTAGTAGGTGCGATTTAAGTGTGCCTCCATTTATGTTTGATAATAAACTATGTCTGAGAAAGGCCCTTGTCACTCGGGTGGTTATTGCGGTTTCTTTTGGTTTGTTTCTGATGTACAACTGGCTATTGCTGAGTTTATTTTCAAGTGTACATAAGAATTTAACCAAAGTATCGATGGAACTTGTGAGGTATGAAATGTCTTAAAAACAACCTTAGAGGAACTTTGTTTTATTTTTGCATTGCATTAGGAGTTTTTTCTGAACTCAGTTACACCTCTGGCCTGTGAATCAATACACAACTGGCAGGTCATTAGCATGTGAAGTCTTTAGTGAGATTGATGAAGCGCTAAAAACAATGAAGGGACTCTTTTGTTTCCTCTATTTGGTGTCTTACCTCAGCCTCTCTGTGATGAATGTGGTTGCACATAATCAACCATTATAGGAATCCCTTAAAGCTGTAATAGGTCCAAATTCACATAGAAATGTGAGTTATAGAGCTGTCATTGAAAGCAAGTCTAAGAAGTGGTAGATCTGATCTATGCGCGATTACATTTCTGGAACACGCTGTCATACACGTTGGTTACACATGGTCTGCGGCTGTGAGGCCAGTTGGACATACTGCCAAATTCCCTAAAACAACATTGGAGGCAGTCTATGGTAGAGAAATGAACATGACATTTTCTGGCAACTGCTCTGGTGGACATTCCTGCAGTCAGCATGCCAATGGCACACTCCCTCAAAACTGGAGACATCTGGGAAATTGTGTTGTGTGACAAAACTGCACATTTTAGAGTGGCCTTTTATTGTCTCCAGCACAAGGTGCACCTGTGTAATGATCATGCTTTTTAATCGGCTTCTTGATATGCTACACCTGTCAGGTGGATGGATTATCTTGGTAAAGGAGAAAGGCTCACTAACAGGGATGTGAAGAAATTTGTGTACAAGTTATGAGAGAAATAAGCTTTTTTGGGCGTTTGGAAAATTTCTGGGATCCTTTAATTTAGCTCATGAAACATGGGACCAACAATTTACATGTTGCGTTTATATTTTTGTTCAGGAAACAATATTTTTGCTTATTGAAAATATATTTCACAGATGGTTTAGATGGTACAATGTTTCTCTACAGTTCTTGTTTTGTCACATACACTGAAATTAGGCAAACTATTAGAATTTTAGTATCCAGGCAATGGAGGAGCGATTTCTGCATATTGCACCTTTGAATTTGACATTCAGTTTTAGTGCACCATAAGACTAATAAGTTGATTATAAGTTGATTACTGGGCCAACTCAAGCACCATCCACCCCATTGTCCTTCTGTACTGTGATGACTTTTAGAATTAAACATGGAATCAATCTGACGTTTGATTCAATGTAGGCCAATTATACCAATAATCAACGACTAACGGATGGTGTTTAGTTTTTTCTGTTATGTCAAAAGGTGAGACAAAATGTAAATATTTAGACTCTGATGGGTAAAGTACTGCAGTAGAGCCACCTGAATAAGGGGAGTGTAGCCCCCTTCACCACATTTTAATGCAGACTAGAGTCATTTGTGTTGATTAGCCTGCAACGACCAGAAGGGAAAACATTTATCTGGATTGTTATGGGACAGGCGTCCCCTTGTCCCCAAACACTAGCCTGCCTCCATAGTCCCCATTGTCATTAACTGAAATTGGTATTTGCCTCAAGAACAGTAATGGGGTAAACATCGGTGTATTTGCTGTAATCACCAGCACTGCACTGAGTCTGCTTCCACAGGCCAAATTAATATTATTTTTTTCCTGTCATTGTTCAATCGTATTAACAATGAGGCCACACTTGATTATTTAGAAAATCCTAATTGGATTTGTTTAAAAAGTAATCAGTCTCAACACAATTCAGTTCTTTCTCTACCGATTATTTGGCGGCTTGTCTTTGAGCTTTAGTGTGCATTCAATTCATATTGATCAGTCTAAACAAAATATCAATCATCCTGACGTAACGTTACACTCAGGTTTGCCGCCAGCGGAATCTGCCTAAGATTGCGCCCTAAAGAAAAGTATTGAGCGTGTCATGGTATCGTGACCGACTCCTAGGCACTACCATTTTGTCTATGAAATCTGTCTTAATATGGGTGTGTAATGACCTGGTGCTGTGTGCTGTTTTTTTTTTATGTCGAGGGGGTCAGTGACAGCTCTCTCAGACAGGAGAGACGAGAGCACTCAGTCACAGGGAGAGGAGCAGGAGACCAATGCATTGAGTTCCCCCTTCATGTCACACTTGTGTAGAGATCATCTGCATCCTTCCATCTGCCAGAGATATCATTGGAAATACAGCAGCAAGGTGTTAGAGTTTAGCTCCGGGTATCCCTATCATATAGAGATAGACAACCGCAAGGTGTTAGCGTTTAGCTCCGGGTATCCCTATCATATTGAGATAGACAGCAGCATGGTGTTAGCGTTTAGCTCCGGGTATCCCTATCATATTGAGATAGACAGCAGCAAGGTGTTAGCGTTTAGCTCCGGGTATCCCTATCATATTGAGATAGACAGCAGCAAGGTGTTAGCGTTTAGCTCCGGGTATCCCTATCATATTGAGATAGACAGCAGCAAGGTGTTAGCGTTTAGCTCCGGGTATCCCTATCATATAGAGATAGACAACCGCAAGGTGTTAGCGTTTAGCTCCGGGTATCCCTATCATATTGAGATAGACAGCAGCAATGTGTTAGCGTTTAGCTCCGGGTATCCCTATCATATAGAGATAGACAACAGCAAGGTGTTAGCGTTTAGCTCCGGGTATCCCTATCATATAGAGATAGACAACAGCAAGGTGTTAGCGTTTAGCTCCGGGTATCCCTATCATATTGAAATAGACAACAGCAAGGTGTTAGCGTTTAGCTCCGGGCATCCCTATCATATTGAGATAGACAACAGCAAGGTGTTAGCATTTAGCTCCGGGTAACCCTATCATATAGAGACAAACAACCGCAAGGTGTTAGCGTTTCGCTCCGGGTATCCCTATCATATTGAAATAGACAACAGCAAGGTGTTAGCGTTTAGCTCCGGGCATCCCTATCATATAGAGATAGACAACAGCAAGGTGTTAGCGTTTAGCTCCGGGTATCCCTATCATATTGAAATAGACAACAGCAAGGTGTTAACGTTTCGCTCCGGGTATCCCTATCATATTGAGATAGACAACAGCATGGTGTTAGCGTTTAGCCCGGGGTACCCCTATCATATTGAGATAGACAACAGCATGGTGTTAGCGTTTAGCGCGGGGTACCCCTATCATATTGAGATAGACAACAGCAAGGTGTTAGAATTTAGCTCCGGGTATCCCTATCATATTGAGATAGATTGCAAATAACATATACCCCTGTTCTTGTCCATTTGAAAGAGATCTGAACAACCATCTTAAGATAATTGCAGTTGTTCAGCTCTTTTGCAACGTCTCTGAACTTTGTGCACACAGCAATGTAGCGACGGTGCTTTAGTTTGAATGGCACAGAACCTTGTCCATTATATGGCATCTATTTCTGTGCTCACAGCTCACTCTAGAGAGGAGAACAGATCCTGCTTAATGGATTTGATACAGCCCTTGCTTTGCCCCCAACTGCTCATGACTAGTAGTCTGATGACAACTGCCACTGTTTCTAACAATGTGGAGACAAAAAAAGAGATGTTCTCACATTAAACACAGTGCACTCTCCTCAAACACTAAACGTAACAGACAGAGAAGAAAGCTCATCCTTTCCCAGAGTGAAACAGGCCTGGTAGCACAATATGTCAGATGTGTTCTACAGACAAAAACAAAAAAAGCCAGCCATGTCTTGACAACAGACAAAAGGCAAAACAGAGTAATTGTTTAACCTTCCGGATGGAAAAAGACAAGCCAGCACAAAGAGAGAGCTCAATTAGACTCAAAAAGAGAAGACAGTGACTTGATTCACAGCACTTTTTAGCCCCATACTCCTCCTACAAAGCATCTTCTGTTCTGGCAAGCTCCGGTTAATCTTTCATCTCTGTGTGGCCATGTTGTCATCTTTTATATATACACTACATGACCAAAAGTATGTGGATACCTGCTCATCGAACATCTCATTCCAAAATTATTGGCTTGATTTGGTCACCCCTTTGCTGCTATATCAGCCACCACTCTTCTGAGAAGGCGTTCCACTAGATATTGGAACATTGCTGCGGGGACTTGTTTCAATTCAGCCACTAGAGCATTAGTGAAGTCGGACACTGATGCTGGGCGATTAGGCCTGGCTCGTAGTCGGCGTTCCAATTCATCCCAAAGTGTTTGACGGGGTTGAGGTCAGGGCTCTGTGCAGGCCAGTCAAGTTCTTCCACACCGATCACGACAAGCCATTTCTGTATGGACCTTGCTTTGTGCACTGGAGCTTTGTCATGCTGAAACAGGAAAGCATTACGATTTCCCTTCACTGGAACTAAGGGGCCTAGCCCAAATCATGAAAAACAGCCCCAGACCATTATTCCGCCTCCACCAAACTTTACCATTGGCACTATGCATTCGGGCAGGTAGCGTTCTCCTGGCAATCTGCCAAACCCAGATTTGTCTGTCAGACTGCCAGATGGTGAAGTGTGATTCATCACTCCAGAGAACGCGTTTCCACTGCTCCAGAGTCCAATGACCACAAGCTTTACACCACTCCAGCCGACACTTGGCATTGCGTATGGTGATCTTAGGATTGTGTCCGGCTGTTCGGCCATTGAAACCCATTTCATTAAGCTCCCGACAAACAATTATTGTGCTGACGTTGCTTCCAGAGGCAGTTTGGAACTCGGTAGTGAATATTGCAACCAAGGATAGATGATTTTTACAAGATAAGCGCTCGGCGGTCCCGTTCTGTGAGCTTGTGCGGCCTACCATTTCACAGCTGAGCCGTTGTTGCTCCTACACATTTCCACTTCACAATAACAGCACTTACAGTTGACCGGGGATGATCTAGCAGGGCAGACATTTGACTAACTGACTTGTTGGAAAGGTGGCATCCTATGATGGTGCCACATAGAATGTCACTGAGCTCTTCAATACGGCCATTCTACCTCCAATGGTTGTCTATGGAGATTGCACGACTATGTGCTCAATTTTATACACCTATCAGCAACAGGTGTGGCTGAAATAGCCGAATCCACTAATTTGAAGGACCAATGCACAAAACTCTCTGTCATGTTATGTTTGTCAAGATGGCAAAGGGCCCTTCTATTCCAAACTCTTAGAGATGAAACCTGTAAATGATTTCCATTTACTATCGTTGTCTTCAGGGGCTTTGTTATCTTATTTCTCGTGGCATACATGCCCTTCCTGAGGAGGAATGTATCCTTAAGACTACTGCCCCGATTTGTTTTTCCTACCCTGAACTCTGCCTAAATGTATCTTCATTCATTTGAAAAACTGAAAACTTTGGCATCAGTAGCCATTGCGGTTGTTTTTTAGCCTGAGGTAACCTCTGCACCTTGTTAAAGAAAAAGAAAAAACTATGGAAATGCCAGCTTTTCTAATTGCCATTCTATGGCATTCACTTTGGCAACAGCTGGGAGCGTGAAGTCAGTGGAATAGCACAGTGTTGACCAATGACGTGGCGCCTGCAATCCAAAGACATGGTGTGATTCCACCCCAGTCCCTTGGGAGAAGTATTTTAGAGAGTTGTCAAAGCAGATTGAGTGGCCTGCCACACAGCCCATGTGGCTCACTGCTCATCAAACATTTAAGAGGGACAGGCTGTCTGCTTTCATTTGGAGAGGGCTGAGCATTGCAGTAGATGGAGAAGATGGGAGGAGAGGAGTGTAGCATAGAAATTAGATGAGTTGTGTACTTTTGCTTAAATGTCAGATGGGCTTTATAAGTTATGTTGATGTACAGTACTGTATGTGGCATTTTGTTATGCTTCCAAACATACAGTATCTGGTATGCAGAGAGCTTTTAAGACCCAAAGTCTTCAATCCTGAACTCGTCATACAACCAAACACATAAACACAAAAAAGAGACACACGCACACACGTTCTTATTATGACAATGACACATTGTAATGTTGCTCTCCTTGTTGCCATGTAATGAAATTAGACTGACAGTTGAGAGGGCAGTAGAATCACTTTAATAACATAATGTGATTATGACATCACACTCGGAAGAATAAATGAGTTTTTTTGTGTTATATTTACAAGGGGGCTTTCATATCCAGCCGTATCCATATCCAGCCGTTTATAATAGCATAACATATAAAATGTTAGTAGTGTCAAAATTGAGCATGACTTACGAGATTTCTAGCTATAAAAAGTTGTTTTTGTTCAGTAGATGTCCTACGAGCAGATTATAATAAATGACACCAAATGTACTTGTTACTTCCTGGTAAAGATGTATGATGACATCAAGATCATTAGTTACAGTGCCTTGCGAAGGTATTCAGCCCCCTTGAACTTTGCGACCTTTTGCCATATTTTAGGCTTCAAACATAAAGATATAAAACTGTATTTTTTTGGGAAGAATCAACAACAAGTGGGACACAATCATGAAGTGGAACGACATTTATTGGATATTTCAAACTTTTTTAACAAATCAAAAACTGAAAACTTGGGTGTGCAAAATTATTCAGCCCCTTTACTTTCAGTGCAGCAAACTCTCTCCAGAAGTTCAGTGAATCCTGAATGATCCAATGTTGACCTAAATGACTAATGATGATAAATACAATCCACCTGTGTGCAATCAAGTCTCCGTATAAATGCACCTGCACTGTAATAGTCTCAGAGGTCCGTTAAAAGCGCAGAGAGCATCATGAAGAACAAGGAACACACCAGGCAGGTCCGAGATACTGTTGTGAAGAAGTTTAAAGCCGGATTTGGATACAAAAAGATTTCCCAAGCTTTAAACATCCCAAGGAGCACTGTGCAAGCGATAGTATTGAAATGGAAGGAGTATCAGACCACTGCAAATCTACCAAGACCTGGCCGTCCCTCTAAACTTTCAGCTCATTCAAGGAGAAGACTGATCAGAGATGCAGCCAAGAGGCCCATGATCACTCTGGATGAACTGCAGAGATCTACAGCTGAGGTGGGAGACTCTGTCCATTGGACAACAATCAGTCGTATATTGCACAAATCTGGCCTTTATGGAAGTGGCAAGAAGAAAGCCATTTCTTAAAGATATCCATAAAAAGTGTTGTTTAAAGTTTGCCACATGCCACCTGGGAGACACACCAAACATGTGGAAGAAGGTGCTCTGGCCAGATGAAACCAAAATTGAACTTTTTGGCAACAATGCAAAATGTTATGTTTGGCGTAAAAGCAACACAGCTCATCACAATGAACACACCATCCCCACTGTCAAACATGGTGGTGGCAGCATCATGGTTTGGGCCTGCTTTTCTTCAGCAGGGACAGGGAAGATGGTTAAAATTGATTGGAAGATGGATGGAGCCAAATACAGGACCATTCTGGAAGAAAACCTGATGGAGTCTGCAAAGACCTGAGACTGGGACGGAGATTTGTCTTCCAACAAGACAATGATCCAAAACATAAAGCAAAATCTACAATGGAATGGTTCAAAAATAAACATATCCAGGTGTTAGAATGGCCAAGTCAAAGTCCAGACCTGAATCCAATCGAGAATCTGTGGAAAGAACTGAAAACTGCTGTTCACAAATGCTCTCCATCCAACCTCACTGAGCTCGAGCTGTTTTGCAAGGAGGAATGGGAAAAAATGTCAGTCTCTCGATGTGCAAAACTGATAGAGACATACCCCAAGCGACTTACAGCTGTAATCGCAGCAAAAGGTGGCGCTACAAAGTATTAACTTGAGGGGGCTGAATAATTTTGCACGCCCAATTTTTCAGTTTTTGATTTGTTAAAAAAGTTTGAAATGTCCAATAAATGTCGTTCCACTTCATGATTGTGTCCCACCTGTTGTTGATTCTTCACAAAACAATACAGTTTTATATCTTTATGTTTGAAGCCTGAAATGTGGCAAAAGGTCGCAAAGTTCAAGGGGGCCGAATACTTTCACAAGGTACTGTATCTCAGATTACCACCAGATAGTTGTATTTATCGCTAAGAAAACACATTTTTACAACTTGTATACAACCTGACCATGATGTCAGAAAACAAAAGACGTCATCATGATGTCATTCCAACCAGTTCTTCCCACTGGGTTGTTGTGTTACCCATGGGAACCTTCCGGGCTGCCCACACACACTCTTGTCAATTAGACTTGTTAAAAGTTTTAACAAAAGTTGGGAGAAACAGAGAAATCTCTGTCTCACAGAAACAGATGCCCTTCCGGCTCTCCACTATCACATTGGAAGTATCCTCTCTCAGCTAGCGGTGTTAGCGGGTGGTGGATGCCCTAGATTGACTAATTGGTGATTTGATTCTGTTGGCTCTGTCAGTGCCCGGGAGGAGGATGCCTCAAACCACTTGTCCTCTGCGACCCATCTCAGAGTTGGAGAAAGGGTGGTTCTTCGCAGCCCTTACCTCAACTCTTCCCACTATAGGTTTAATGGTATTCCCTTTGGTAATTGCACATATTTAATCAAATATGAGTTTCTTAGATAACATTCAGATAATTTGTCCATATTCCTTGTACATTTGTCCATCCAGCCAGCAGCATACCACCCTGCATACCACTGCTGGTTTGCTTCTGATGCTAAGCAGGGTTGGTCCTGGTCAGTCCTTGGATGGGAGACCCGATTCTGCTGGAAGTGGTGTTGGAGGGCCAGTAGGAGGCACTCTTTCCTCTGGTCTAAAAAATGTCCCAATTCCCCAGGGCAGTGACACTGCCCTGTGTAGGGTGCCATCTTTCAGATGGGGTGTGTAATGTGGTACCTATTATTACGGAATTTATGACTATCGCCTGATAACTTCTTAACCTATTCTTTACAATTCACGGTTGGCATTCAGTACTTACCCGCCTTAAATATTCACATCAATAAATCTTGAAAACTAATTACAGCCAAGTATTGCAGGCTTACAAACCAACCATGGGTTTAGAATGCTGTTTCTCAGCATTTTAATGAGCTATTGTGACAATGCACAGCCAGCGTTTTTTAAGGCGCTAAGGTTCAGAGTGCCTCTATTAGTCTAAGAAGTCCATTAAAACTGGCCTGTGATAAAACCTAAATGTTCAAGTCTTAATCTCCTAATCTCTGTACATGGGGAGTGGGATTAATTATGCGCCCACTCCTGAGATTCCCAGCTTTTGTCAGGTTTGCCGATATCTTCAGTGAGGCAGTCACCGGGGCACAAAATTTCAAGTCATCTCATTTACTCTGACATAAACTAGACCAGAACGACCCCATTAACGACACCATGACAAACGGCTTCTACGATGTCTCATATCAAGACAGCACAGAACATTTCTCTGATCCAGGCTACCACCAAAGACACTAACATCCTAATTTCTGAGGCCCTAATCTAGGTGTGTGAAGTGGGATGACCACTCAGGAACCTATAGCTCCTGTCAGCTATGTGGGTGGTGAGTGTCTTCGCTGAGGCCGAGACTGAAGCACTCGGAATGACTTTTCATTTGGCCTTATATTAAACTGAGAGAACCCTCTTTATCATCCCGACCAAAACAGCACCACCTCCCTCTGCCACCGGGGAAAATAAAGCCATTACTCTGCCGAGGCATGCTTCCTCTTCCCCTCTTTTTAATTAACCCACGCAAAAAAGCATGTTGAAGTCGGCAGATATTTAACTCCCTTTTGCTCTTCTGTCATTTCAAGGAATTGATTGTAATGTATTTTTGTTGATTGTTAGCCATCACGGTTGCTGAGTACACAGTACCAAAAGGTTTCTTTACGGAGAGCTAGGGTTCTACCAATAATCATTTTGATCTAAAGGACCCTTTTTGGAAGACAAGGGTTCTTTGTAAGGCAAAGGTGTTCTACCTAGAACCTTTAACAACATAAGAACCTCTTTTGGAAGAAAGGGTTCTTTGATTTTTTTGGAAGGCAAGAAGGGTTCTACATAGAACCACATATACTATTTCCCAGCATGCTCTATTGCAGGGAGGTTTTCAGAATTGTTTGTTTTACTCTAATATTTGTTTTTGATCGGTTGATTAATTTTATGATACAGGGAAATAAATAAAATACAGGTTTCTAAACTAATCCAATCTGTTAGTAATTTGATTTATTGAACCCATTACTGAGATGGTTATTCCAGTTTAAGTTGATTGAGGTAGTCTCAGTATTCAATAGTCCCTACCCTGACAGTCATTCTGAATGCAGGTTGAACGTCATTGACAATTCTACTTGTTGGATATCATAGCGCTATCTGGATTCCAATAGGAATTACACATCACGTTGTATGCCAGGATAATGTGACTTGCAAGCTGGATGTGGCCTGTAAACGATGAGTTTCCCTGTGTTAGGGTATAAAGAGGCCCTCAAAGAAAGGCCTTATGATATATGTAATGTATTGTCATACATAATAAAAGGTTAAATGTTAATAAGGCTGGTGGGACCGTTCATAGAGGGTTCTAGGAAGAAGCCTCCAAAGATAAACGGGTTCTCTGTAAAAACCCTTCATAGACTGTTCGAGGAAGAACCTTTTAGATGATAAAATGGTAGAACCATATACAGGGGGTTCTTTGAAGAAGAACCCTTGTAAAGGGTTCTACCCAGCGCCAAAAAGGGTTCCCCTCTGGGACAAACCGAAACCCTGTATGGTTTTACTTAGCACCTTTTTTTCTAAGAGTGTAGCACACAAGGCTTTTATTGTGTGTGTGTGTGTGTGTGTGTGTGTGTGTGTGTGTGTGTGTGTGTGTGTGTGTGTGTTCATGTCTCTCTATGGTGGCGTGTTTACCTAATCAAGTATTACTCAAGGATACAGCAGAACCTGTAACCTTCAGTTCTGAAAGTCTGATCACACGCCCACTGTATTGGATCTGATTTGGTGTTTACTGCAGATTTGTTGATACTGTATGTCTACATGTATCTACTGTCATATCATGACAAATTATCACTAAACCAACACTATTCAAAGAGTTACAAGCTAGCTTTGTCATGGTATCAACATCATTACTTATTTGTATCTCAGTATGCCAATCAACAGAAATACGACACTTAAATCAAATGGAAATGGAATCCTTGATATCCTTATTATGTTGGCTACACCTGATTTCAGTCTAGCGAAACATCAAACTCAATTGTGGAATTCTATCCTCTCTCTTAGCTTGTGTACTCTGGAATTGGCATCAATATTTTATTACCTTGCAGTCCCCCTGGCATAGAAGAAGTGATATAATCCCACCTGAAAAGGACTACAATTTACTACTATGGTACCTACTATAGAATTCTATAGGAAACTATTGTATAAAATTCTATAGTAAACTGTAGTATACCGTAGAACAGGGTTTCCTAAACTTGGCCCCCCCCCCATATATAGAGTTAAAAGGCCAATATCAGCCGATTTAATATAACTGACATATCGGTCGGGCTCTAGTAAATGCTAAAGTAAATACTACTGTATTCACTGTAGTGCTGTCCTCAAATACACTACAGTGAATACTACAGTAAAGTCCGCAAAAATACTACAGTGAATACAATATTTCTTTTCATTTGGGATTTTCTGATTCTGTTTTCATTGTTACGGTTGCAGTGGGGACGTGCTCTCTCCAGAGTTAACACGCTCGCTCCAGAGTTAACACACTCGCTCCAGAGTTAACACGCTCGCTCAAGAGTTAACACGCTCGCTCAAGAGTTAACACGCTCGCTCCAGAGTTAACACACTCGCTCCAGAGTTAACACGCTCGGTCCAGAGTTAACACGCTCGCTCCAGAGTTAACACGCTCGCTCCAGAGTTAACACGCTCGGTCCAGAGTTAACACGCTCGCTCCAGAGTTAACACGCTCGCTCCAGAGTTAACACGCTCGCTCCAGAGTTAACACGCTCGGTCCAGAGTTAACACGCTCGCTCCAGAGTTAACACGCTCGCTCCAGAGTTAACACGCTCGCTCCAGAGTTAACACGCTCGGTCCAGAGTTAACGTGCTCACTCCAGAGTTAACGTGCTCGCTCCAGAGTCAACGTGCTCGCTCCAGAGTTAACGTGCTCCAGAGTTAACGTGCTCGCTCCAGAGTCAACGTGCTCGCTCCAGAGTTAACGTGCTCGCTCCAGAGTCAACGTGCTCACTCCAGAGTTAACGTGCTCCAGAGTCAACGTGCTCGCTCCAGAGTTAACACGCTCGCTCCAGAGTCAACGTGCTTGCTCCAGAGTTAACGTGCTCACTCCAGAGTTAACGTGCTCGCTCCAGAGTTAACACGCTCGCTCCAGAGTTAACGTGCTCACTCCAGAGTTAACACGCTCGCTCCAGAGTTAACACGCCCGCTCCAGAGTCAACGTGCTCGCTCCAGAGTTAATGTGCTCGCTCCAGAGTTAACGTGCTCACTCCAGAGTTAACGTGCTCGCTCCAGAGTTAACACGCTCGCTCCAGAGTTAACGTGCTCACTCCAGAGTTAACACGCTCGCTCCAGAGTCAACGTGCTCGCTCCAGAGTCAACGTGCTCGCTCCAGAGTTAACACGCTCGCTCCAGAGTTAACACGCTCCAGAGTCAACGTGCTCGCTCCAGAGTTAACGTGCTTGCTCCAGAGTCAACGTGCTTGCTCCAGAGTCAACGTGCTCGCTCTAGAGTTAACGTGCTTGCTCCAGAGTTAACGTGCTCGCTCCAGAGTCAACGTGCTCGCTCCAGAGTCAACGTGCTCGCTCCAGAGTCAACGTGCTTGCTCCAGAGTCAACGTGCTCGCTCCAGAGTCAACATGCTCGCTCCAGAGTTAACATGCTCGCTCCAGAGTCAACGTGCTCGCTCCAGAGTCAACGTGCTCGCTCCAGAGTCAACGTGCTTGCTCCAGAGTCAACGTGCTCGCTCCAGAGTCAACGTGCTCGCTCCAGAGTTAAGATGCTCGCTCCAGAGTTAACGTGCTCGCTCCAGAGTTAACGCGCTCGATCCAGAGTTAACGTGCTCGCTCTAGAGTTAACGTGCTCCAGAGTTAACGTGCTCGCTCCAGAGTTAACGTGCTCGCTCCAGAGTTAACGTGCTCGCTCCAGAGTTAACTTGCTCGCTCCAGAGTTAACACGCTCGCTCCAGAGTTAACGCGCTCGCTCCAGAGTTAACGCGCTCGCTCCAGAGTTAACGTGCTCCAGAGTTAACGTGCTCGCTCCAGAGTTAACGTGCTCGCTCCAGAGTTAACGTGCTCGCTCCAGAGTTAACACGCTCGCTCCAGAGTTAACACGCTCGCTCCAGAGTTAACGTGCTCCAGAGTTAACGTGCTCGCTCCAGAGTTAACGCGCTCGCTCCAGAGTCAACGTGCTCGCTCCAGAGTTAACATGCTCACTCCAGAGTTAACACGCTCGCTCAAGAGTTAACACGCTCGCTCCAGAGTCAACGTGCTCGCTCCAGAGTCAACGTGCTCGCTCCAGAGTTAACGTGCTCCAGAGTTAACTTGCTCGCTCCAGAGTTAACACGCTCGCTCCAGAGTTAACACGCTCGCTCCAGAGTTAACGTGCTCGCTCCAGAGTTAACGTGCTCCAGAGTTAACGTGCTCGCTCCAGAGTTAACGCGCTCGCTCCAGAGTCAACGTGCTCGCTCCAGAGTTAACATGCTCACTCCAGAGTTAACACGCTCGCTACAGAGTTAACACGCTCGCTCAAGAGTTAACATGCTCGCTCAAGAGTTAACATGCTCGCTCCAGAGTTAACGCGCTCGCTCCAGAGTTAACACGCTCGCTCAAGAGTTAACATGCTCGCTCCAGAGTTAACACGCTCGCTCCAGAGTCAACGTGCTCGCTCCAGAGTCAACGTGCTCGCTCCAGAGTTAACACGCTCGCTCCAGAGTTAACACGCTCCAGGGTCAACATGCTCGCTCCAGAGTTAACGTGCTTGCTCCAGAGTCAACGTGCTTCCAGAGCCAACGTGCTCGCTCCAGAGTTAACATGCTCACTCCAGAGTTAACATGCTCGCTCCAGAGTTAACACGCTCGCTCCAGAGTTAACACGCTCGCTCAAGAGCAACATGCTCGCTCCAGAGTTAACACGCTCGCTCCAGAGTCAACGTGCTCGCTCCAGAGTCAACGTGCTCGCTCCAGAGTTAACACGCTCGCTCCAGAGTTAACACGCTCCAGAGTCAACATGCTCGCTCCAGAGTTAACTTGCTTGCTCCAGAGTCAACGTGCTCGCTCCAGAGCCAACGTGCTCGCTCCAGAGTTAACATGCTCACTCCAGAGTTAACATGCTCGCTCCAGAGTTAACACGCTCGCTCCAGAGTTAACACGCTCGCTCCAGAGTTAACGAGCTCGCTCCAGAGTTAACGCGCTCGCTCCAGAGTTAACGTGCTCCAGAGTTAACGTGCTCGCTCCAGAGTTAACGTGCTCGCTCCAGAGTTAACGTGCTCGCTCCAGAGTTAACACGCTCGCTCCAGAGTTAACACGCTCGCTCCAGAGTTAACGTGCTCCAGAGTTAACGTGCTCGCTCCAGAGTTAACGCGCTCGCTCCAGAGTCAACGTGCTCGCTCCAGAGTTAACATGCTCACTCCAGAGTTAACACGCTCGCTCAAGAGTTAACATGCTCGCTCCAGAGTTAACACGCTCGCTCCAGAGTCAACGTGCTCGCTCCAGAGTCAAGGTGCTCGCTCCAGAGTTAACGTGCTCCAGAGTTAACTTGCTCGCTCCAGAGTTAACACGCTCGCTCCAGAGTTAACACGCTCGCTCCAGAGTTAACGTGCTCGCTCCAGAGTTAACGTGCTCCAGAGTTAACGTGCTCGCTCCAGAGTTAACGCGCTCGCTCCAGAGTTAACATGCTCACTCCAGAGTTAACACGCTCGCTACAGAGTTAACACGCTCGCTCAAGAGTTAACATGCTCGCTCAAGAGTTAACATGCTCGCTCCAGAGTTAACACGCTCGCTCCAGAGTCAACGTGCTCGCTCCAGAGTTAACGTGCTCGCTCCAGAGTTAACGTGCTCGCTCCAGAGTTAACACGCTCGCTCCAGAGTTAACACGCTCGCTCAAGAGTTAACATGCTCGCTCCAGAGTTAACACACTCGCTCCAGAGTCAACGTGCTCGCTCCAGAGTCAACGTGCTCGCTCCAGAGTTAACACGCTCGCTCCAGAGTTAACACGCTCCAGGGTCAACATGCTCGCTCCAGAGTTAACGTGCTTGCTCCAGAGTCAACGTGCTCGCTCCAGAGCCAACGTGCTCGCTCCAGAGTTAACATGCTCACTCCAGAGTTAACATGCTCGCTCCAGAGTTAACACGCTCGCTCCAGAGTTAACACGCTCGCTCAAGAGTTAACATGCTCGCTCCAGAGTTAACGCGCTCGCTCCAGAGTCAACGTGCTCGCTCCAGAGTCAACGTGCTCGCTCCAGAGTTAACACGCTCGCTCCAGAGTTAACGCGCTCCAGAGTCAACATGCTCGCTCCAGAGTTAACTTGCTTGCTCCAGAGTCAACGTGCTCGCTCCAGAGCCAACGTGCTCGCTCCAGAGTTAACATGCTCACTCCAGAGTTAACAGGCTCGCTCCAGAGTTAACACGCTCGCTCCAGAGTTAACACGCTCGCTCCAGAGTTAACGCGCTCGCTCCAGAGTTAACGTGCTCGCTCTCGAGAGTTAACGTGCTCCAGAGTTAACGTGCTCGCTCCAGAGTTAACATGCTCGCTCCAGAGTTAACGTGCTCCAGAGTTAACGTGCTCCAGAGTTAACGTGCTCGCTCCAGAGTTAACAACGCTCGCTCCAGCTCGAGTTAACGTGCTCAGAGTTAACGTGCTCGCTCCAGAGTTAACACGCTCGCTCCAGAGTCAACGTGCTCGCTCCAGAGTTAACGTGCTCACTCCAGAGTTAACACGCTCGCTCATGCTCGCTCCAGAGTTAACACGCTCGCTCCAGAGTCAACGTGCTCGCTCCAGAGTTAACGTGCGCTCGCTCCAGAGTTAACGCTCGCTCCAGAGTGTGCTCGCTCCAGAGTTAACGTGCTCCAGAGTTAACGTGCTCGCTCCAGAGTTAACGCGCTCGCTCCAGAGTCAACTTGCTCGCTCCAGAGTTAACATGCTCACTCCAGAGTTAACACGCTCCAGAGTTAACACGCTGCTCAAGAGTTAACATGCCAGAGTTAACATGCTCGCTCCAGAGTTAACACGCTCGCTCCAGAGTCAACGTGCTCGCTCCAGAGTTAACGTGCTCGCTCCAGAGTTAACGTGCTCGCTCCAGAGTTAACACGCTCGCTCCAGAGTTAACACGCTCGCTCAACATGCTCGCTCCAGAGTTAACACGCTCGCTCCAGAGTCAACGTGCTCGCTCCAGAGTCAACGTGCTCGCTCCAGAGTTAACACGCTGCTCCAGAGTTAACACGCTCCAGGGTCACCATGCTCGCTCCAGAGTTAACGTGCTTGCTCCAGAGTCAACGTGCTCGCTCCAGAGCCAACGTGCTCGCTCCAGAGTTAACATGCTCACTCCAGAGTTAACATGCTCGCTCCAGAGTTAACACGCTCGCTCCAGAGTTAACACGCTCGCTCAAGAGTTAACATGCTCGCTCCAGAGTTAACACGCTCGCTCCAGAGTCAACGTGCTCGCTCCAGAGTCAACGTGCTCGCTCCAGAGTTAACACGCTCGCTCCAGAGTTAACACGCTCCAGAGTCAACATGCTCGCTCCAGAGTTAACTTGCTTGCTCCAGAGTCAACGTGCTCGCTCCAGAGCCAACGTGCTCGCTCCAGAGTTAACGTGCTCGCTCCAGAGTCAACGTGCTCGCTCCAGAGTTAACACGCTCGCTCCAGAGTTAACACGCTCGCTCCAGAGTTAACGCGCTCGCTCCAGAGTCCACGTGCTCGCTCCAGAGTTAACGTGCTCACTCCAGAGTTAACGTGCTCGCTCCAGAGACAACGTGCTCGCTCCAGAGTCAACGTGCTCGCTCCAGAGTTAACGTGCTCGCTCCAGAGTCAACGTGCTCGCTCCAGAGTTCCCTCACGACGCCAGGACAGCGGAGTCAATCACCACCTTCCGGAGACACCTGAAACCCCACCTCTTCAAGGAATACCTAGGATAGGATAAGTAATCCTTCTCACCCCCCCCCCCTTAAATGATTTAGATGCACTATTGTAAAGTGGCTGTTCCACTGGATGTCAGAAGGTGAATTCACCAATTTGTAAGTTGCTCTGGATAAGAGCGTCTGCTAAATGACTTAAATGTAAATGTAAATGTTAACGCGCTCGCTCCAAAGTTAACGTGCTTGCTCCAGAGTTAACTTGCTCGCTCCAGAGTTAACACGCTCGCTCCAGAGTTAACGTGCTCGCTCCAGAGTTAACGTGCTCACTCCAGAGTTAACACGCTCACTCCAGAGTCAACGTGCTCGCTCCAGAGTTAACGTGCTCACTCCAGAGTTAACAAGCTCGCTCCAGAGTTAACGCGCTCGCTCCAGAGTTAACGTGCTCCAGAGTTAACGTGCTCGCTCCAGAGTTAACGTGCTCGCTCCAGAGTTAACGCGCTCGCTCCAGAGTTAACGCGCTCGCTCCAGAGTTAACGCGCTCGCTCCAGAGTTAACGTGCTCCAGAGTTAACGTGCTCGCTCCAGAGTTAACGTGCTCGCTCCAGAGTTAACGTGCTCGCTCCAGAGTTAACGTGCTCGCTCCAGAGTTAACGTGCTCGCTCCAGAGTCAACGTGCTCGCTCCAGAGTTAACGTGCTCGCTCCAGAGTTAACGTGCTCCAGAGTTAACGTGCTCACTCCAGAGTTAACGCGCTCGCTCCAGAGTTAACGCGCTCGCTCCAGAGTTAACGTGCTCCAGAGTTAACGTGCTCGCTCCAGAGTTAACGCGCTCGCTCCAGAGTTAACGTGCTCGCTCCAGAGTTAACATGCTCACTCCAGAGTTAACACGCTCGCTCCAGAGTTAACGCGCTCGCTCCAGAGTTAACGTGCTCCAGAGTTAACGTGCTCGCTCCAGAGTTAACGCGCTCGCTCCAGAGTTAACGTGCTCGCTCCAGAGTCAACGTGCTCGCTCCAGAGTTAACGTGCTCGCTCCAGAGTTAACGTGCTCCAGAGTTAATGTGCTCACTCCAGAGTTAACGCGCTCGCTCCAGAGTTAACGCGCTCGCTCCAGAGTTAACGTGCTCCAGAGTTAACGTGCTCGCTCCAGAGTTAACGCGCTCGCTCCAGAGTTAACGTGCTCGCTCCAGAGTTAACATGCTCACTCCAGAGTTAACACGCTCGCTCCAGAGTTAACGCGCTCGCTCCAGAGTTAACGTGCTCCAGAGTTAACGTGCTCGCTCCAGAGTTAACGCTTTCGCTCCAGAGTTAACGCGCTCGCTCCAGAGTTAACATGCTCGCTCCAGAGTTAACACGCTCGCTCCAGAGTTAACACGCTCGCTCCAGAGTTAACACGCTCGCTCCAGAGTTAACGTGCTCCAGAGTTAACGCGCTCGCTCCAGAGTTAACACGCTCGCTCCAGAGTTAACGCGCTCGCTCCAGAGTTAACGCGCTCGCTCCAGAGTTAACACGCTCGCTCCAGAGTTAACGCGCTCGCTCCAGAGTTAACACGCTCGCTCCAGAGTTAACGCGCTCGCTCCAGAGTTAACGTGCTCGCTCCAGAGTTAACACGCTCGCTCCAGAGTTAACGTGCTCCAGAGTTAACTCGCTCGCTCCAGAGTTAACGTGCTCCAGAGTTAACACGCTCCAGAGTTAACATGCTCCAGAGTTAACGCGCTCGCTCCAGAGTTAACGTGCTCCAGAGTTAACTCGCTCGCTCCAGAGTTAACGTGCTCCAGAGTTAACGTGCTCACTCCAGATTTAACGTGCTCGCTCCAGAGTTAACGTGCTCCAGAGTTAACACGCTCGCTCCAGAGTTAACGCGCTCGCTCCAGAGTTAACACGCTCGCTCCAGAGTTAACACGCTCGCTCCAGAGTCAACGTGCTCCAGAGTTAACACGCTCCAGAGTTAACATGCTCCAGAGTTAACGCGCTCGCTCCAGAGTTAACGTGCTCCAGAGTTAACTCGCTCGCTCCAGAGTTAACGTGCTCCAGAGTTAACACGCTCCAGAGTTAACATGCTCCAGAGTTAACGCGCTCGCTCCAGAGTTAACGTGCTCCAGAGTTAACTCGCTCGCTCCAGAGTTAACGTGCTCCAGAGTTAACGTGCTCCAGAGTTAACGCGCTCGCTCCAGAGTTAACGCGCTCGCTCCAGAGTCAATGCGCTCGCTCCAGAGTCAACGCTCTCGCTCCAGAGTTAACGCGCTCGCTCCAGAGTCAACGTTCCCAGGAGATATGAGAGGCTTCCGTTGACTTTGCCAGTGACTCCACAGGTGTGTTTGATGTCATCTTCCTCCACAGGATGCAGTGCTCGTGCTAATGATGTATTCTACTACTGTAGATTATCCTGATGTAACCCAGGAATATAGGTTTTTGATGGCTAGGAAGCACTTGGGGTCTTGAGTCCCAACTTTTTCTCAAAGGAGTCTGGCCCACTATTTTTCAAGACTCACCTGAAGTTATTACTTTGTAATAAGTCTTGAAAAATAGTGGGCCGGACCAATGTTGATATATTTACGACTAATGGGAGAGCCCATGTTAATATTTCTACTGATTATGGGGGTGTCCTGATTAGTTATTGAAGTGCCCACCCCCCTGGGCACCCCTGTGATGGAAATTCTACACACTCTCCAAGTTATTCAATGGCTGTACTGTAACTGTCAATCACTTTTAGTAGGAGAGGGTGGTTAACTGCCTCTTATTCAAGAAACTGGAAAACATTTAAATGCCTCAATATTCAAATGTATGTTATAATGGGTATAATTAGCCCCTTTTCCCAGAAATGACTGATATCCTGTGTCCTTTATCTCCACATCTTCTCCATGTCGATTACGGGATGCGACCGTGCTGGGCAAAGTCAGTTTCTCAGAAACCAACACAGAATTGACCTTTTAAATTCACCCTGGCATCTGTTAAATGTCTTATAAGGTCACCACCTTAATTAATCATGTTTTTAATTTGACATCGAGGCTCTTTGCTAAATTATTCAGACCACCCATATCTTCTGTCACTGGAAGAAGTGAAAAGTACCTGAGTTCTTAAGTAAAAATAGAGTGACCTCGCTCCCCATTACTGTATCTCCCACTCAGATAATATTCGTTACAATGGCAGTCATTGGAGTGTATTATGAGTTATGGGAGATGTTGTCTCGGGTTATTGGATGAATTGACTATGGGATCACAGACACTGAATATGTTAAAAGTGAGTCATCTGTGAAGCTGAGTAGACCCGACACCTGTCACTGTCCGTCTCAGAACCTTCTCAAAACTCACATCTACCTGACTGCCTCAGAACCATCTCAAAGCTCACGTCTACCTGACTGCCTCAGAACCATCTCAAAGCACACATCTACCTGACTGCCTCAGAACCTTCTCAAAGCTCACGTCTACCTGACTGCCTCAGAACCATCTCAAAGCACACGTCTACCTGACTTCCTCAGAACCATCTCAAAACTCACATCTACCTGACTTCCTCAGAACCATCTCAAAGCTCACATCTACCTGACTGCCTCAGAACCTTCTCAAAGCTCACGTCTACCTGACTGCCTCAGAACCTTCTCAAAGCACACATCTACCTGACTGCCTCAGAACCTTCTCAAAAATCATGTCTACCTGACTGCCTCAGAACCATCTCAAAGCTCACGTCTACCTGACTGCCTCAGAACCTTCTCAAAGCTCACGTCTACCTCATTACAATACACCCTGAGAAAGACCAACTTATCCCTGCCTAGTCCTATAATAAAAGCCAAATTCATTAGTATTTTCTACCATATTCACTGAATATGTGGTTGAATGGTCCCAAAGCAAATGATGTGATAAACGGAGGACTGGAGATTGAGTAAGCATATCAAGATGAGGGGAGATAGTTAGTTTCACTCCAGAAAGACGGATGGTTTCATTCCAATGACCATTTTTGATGAGGAATCAACAGCTTTATTTGATTTGTATATTCATTTCAGGACCCAGATAAGGGCTGTGATTTGTGTCTTCTGATTGGTTGAGCTGGTATCAGAGATTTTCACACAGAGGGATAATCTGAGCATGTTAAAAAAAGAGTGCTTCTCTGTGAAATTGGATTGCCTGCCAGAGTGTTGATGGATATCCCTTTAAAGTGATTCAAGTCTCACCTTCAGATCAACTGAGAACCTAAAAGGACAAAGTGTGGTGTCGGAGGATAGGGGGGAATCCAGGGACAACTGCTAACTGACGTAAACATTACAACTAGCCCTTCTCTGCAGCCATATATGGCGTTGGTCCTCAACAGTTTGGGGTCCTTCCAAATGTGTACCTGGAGTGTAAGTAGCTCTACACTCTGAATCTGGAATAAGGATGTGCCCAATCACTATAGGAGAGAAGTCCCTTGATGCAAATAATCATGCGGGTATATATACAGTGGGGCAACAAAGTATTTAGTCAGCCACAAAATGTGCAAGTTCTCCCACTTAAAAAGATGAGAGAGGCCTATAATTTTCATCATAGGTACACTTCAACTATGACAGACAAAATGAGAAGAAAAAAAATCCATAAAATAACATTGTAGGATATTTAATGAATTTATTTGCAAATTATGGTGGAAAATAAGTATTTGGTCACCTACAAGATTTCTGGCTCTCACAGACATGTACCTTCTTCTTTAAGAGGCTCCTCTGTCCTCCACTTGTTACCTGTATTAATGGCACCTGTTTGAACTTGTTATCAGTATAAAAGACACCTGTCCACAACCTCAAACAGTCACACTCCAAACTCCACTATGGCCAAGCAACCATTGGACTCTTGGAAGAGGTACGGCTAAGCTGGGACTAAACACCTCCCTCTGCAACTGGATCCTGGACTTCCTGATGGGCTGCCCCCAGGTGGTAAGGGCTGTAGTGGAGCCGGTCGATAGTTAAGAGTTTCTTGGTGTCCACATCACCAACAAACTAACATGGTCCAAACACACCAAGACAGTCGTGAAGAGGACATGAAAAAACCTATTCCCCCTCAGGAGACTGAAAAGATTTGGCATGGGTCCTCAGATCCTCAAAAGGTTCTACAGCTGCAACATCGAGAGCATCCTGACCGGTTGCATCACTGCCTGGTATGGCAACTGCTCGGCATCTGACCATAAGGTGCTACAGAGGGTAGTGCGTCCGGCCCAGTACATCTCTGGGGTCCAGCTTCCTGCCATCCAGGACCTATATAATAGGCGGTGTCAGAAGAAAGCCCATAAAATTGTCAGAGACTCCAGTCACCCAAGTTATAGACTGTTTTCTCTGCTACCACACGGCAAGCGATCCCGGAGTGCCAAGTCTAGGACCAAAAGGCTCCTCAACAGCTTCTACCCCCAAGCCAATACACTGCTGAACAATTCATAAAAATCGTCACCGGACAATTTACATTGACCCCCCCCTTGCTGTTCGTTTGCTACCTATGCACCTATAGTCACTTCACTCCCATCTACATGTATAGATGAGCTCAACTAGCCTGTACCCCTGCACACTGACTCGGTACCAGAGCTTTTTGTACAGCTTGTAGTGTGTTAACCTTGAGAGCTGAAGCTTTTGAGTTTGTTGCCCACATGCTATGTGACAGAATATTCAGTAATTGGGACTTCAATGCACTTTGAATCTGGAGATGTCTCAAATGTGAAAAAGTAAACAGGAACTGGAGCCATCTTATCAGTTTTGGAGGCAGTGTTATGTTTGCCAGCCAATAACTTTGTGGTAGCTAACTTCCTTTTAATATGTTAATTGTTTTGCCCCACAGTTGGCCAAGTTAGCAACTAATTCTACACTCATTTTCTAGTTACCATTATACTTTTTAGTCTCCAAATGACGAGGTGTTTCCAGTGGTTACATTTGACAGATTGTGACGTAATCCACTTTCCAAGCTTTTTAGATGCATTGATATTTCAACCACATTTACACTCCTGGTTGAACATTGCAGATGCAATGACGCTTTGAGAACTGTACTAAAAGATCTCCCTTTGCTTCAGGATCTTAAAAAGTAGCCTACGTGTTGGCTGAATAATTAAGCATCATCCTCTCTTGCATCACTTAGACACATTTATTTTGGTTTGGCTCTCTAAATGTGAATCCACTAGGGTAGGGGTGCAAGCAGAACAGATGCCATGTTGTGTGTAATGCATTTGATTAGGCAGCTTGGAGGAAGTTCACTCTCAGAGCCTAACTAATACCCCAGTTCCTTTGTTGTATAGCCACTGTGCTGCATGTGCTCTCTGTAGCAGTTTCTTGATAGAGGAAACTTGCACTGACTGCATTCCACTCTACCCTCACTATTCCCCTACAGACTAAATTATTCTGCCAGCAATAAATTGCGTCCCGTGGATGAATTCACACTCGCAGGCCAACATTACTCCTCTTACATTGGAACATTACTTATGACAAACTGTAGAGACAATTTGTCTTAGAGGGTGTTTTGCATTGATTTAGCATGGAGTGTTTCCAGTTCTGTCAATGCCCAACTCACTTTCACAAATGATCTCGAAATAGACACAAATTACTTGGGTGAAATTCGTGACAGACACCACACCATTTTGTATACAGTGCATCGCAATCACAGACGAAGGCAGTAGGTTATTTAAGATAGAACCGATAGGAGGGAGTTTGTTTGGGGAGGATGGGTCTAGCAACCCAAACGTTCAAATCACATTAACAACTTTATAATTTTAGCTAAGTAGCACCTTTCCAACTAACTACTTTCTAACGACTCAGCTAGCATATTAGCTAACCTAAACCCCTTTAAAGGGCGATAGCATTTCCTGATTTGGCCTCGTTTTATATTTGGTTCATTAAGAAATGCTAGTGGCTTTGACAGTATTCAAAAGTAAGGGGTGTGGTTTGATGTGGGTGTCTCGTGTGTATGTTCACAGGTGAGAAGAGTTAGCCAAATTATTTTGCCAATTAGATTAGGCTGGTGTGCGACAGTGGCAAAGTTGGTTTGACTCTGGATAGCCTATCTCCGGAGCTAGTTAGGGGCCGTCAATAAATTACACAATGTAAATAAGATACTATTTTTATAGTTTTTCTCATTAAATGCTTTCAATAATTGTTTATGAATTTCAACAATTTGTAGTTGGTTTGAGGTTTTTAAGTGTGGGTAGGATTGAAACAAACCCAACCTTCATTTACATTGTGACGCAGTCAAGACCACAAGACTCACAAAACTCAGTTTTAGATGAGACTGACTCAGACCAAAATGATGACATTTACACCTTGTAGTCCATTTTGACAGTAGAATAAAAGTTTCTGGGTCATATCGATGCCACATAGGCTGTTTTCTAAATGAAACGTTGGTTTTTAGGGCAGTTGCTCTTAAACTTCTTAGCTCGCATGTAACCTAACCCCTAGCCTAGCTAACCTAGGTAATGTTAGCCACAGCAAATTGGAATTTGTTATGATGAAAATCGTGTACTAGACACTAATGTGTTTATAAAGTCATACCATAGATTTCTCTCATACAGTACCTTGGTTGTCATTCATTTGTTTCAGTTGAAGGAGGATGTGCCTAACAACCCTTCTTACTGTACAATTGTGTTTTATAATGTGTCCAAAATGGCGCACATTATATTAGTTGATTGAATTGCTCCGTAATGATTCCGTAGAAATGCCAAGGTGATTAACCCCTGCCATGTCTCAGTCCAACCAAATGAATTTGATTTCTGAGTGAGTGAGCAAAGTACTGGGTCAATGCTAAGTTATGAAAACCAAATGTGTTTTTATCACAATCAAAATAAGGTTGTTTCAATGTCAGGGATCTCCTCACCAAGAAATAGGCTTACTCTCGGAGTCTGACAGTCTGTTGCAGCTTGAGCAGCTATGGAAATAGGGGCTGTAGAATCAATGGGTATTGTCAGCAATGCACCCAATCACCATAACACACACACACACACACACACACACACACACACACACACACACACACACACACACACACACACACACACACACACACACACACACACACACACACACACACACACACACACACACACACACACACACCACACCACACCACACCACACTTCCTCTCTCACGCCATTACAGGAGGAATGTAGAAAAGTGATTATCTTAGATTTTCTCAGCTATACAGGTGCAGTGTAAAAGGAAGATGCACATAAGCAAAAATAAAATATCACATTTTGGTGGGAGTGCTTACTCTGTAAAAGCCTGAGGTGAAGAAGTGCAGCTTGTCTATCTATTGGCAGGATCTGTTCTTTGGATGTTTCTCCCTCCTTCCCTTCTATCTCTGTTTCTCTCTACTTTCAGCATATATCTTTGATGTCATTTTTCTCTCTCTCCTTTTCTTTTCATGTCGTAAACGTTCATCTCTCCGGCAACCTTTCCTGCTCTGTTCCTCTCTTTCTGTCTTCCACTCTGTATTTCTGTCCTCCTCTTTCTGCCCTTGTCTGTACTCAGTCTGTATCATCGTCTCTACCCATCTTTCTCTCTCCCCCAGCCTTTCGTCCATTCTGACACCCAATCTGCCACCCACCTTATTTATTATTCTCTCTCTCTCTCTCTCTCTCTCTCTCTCTCTCTCTCTCTCTCTCTCTCTCTCTCTCTCTCTCTCTCTCTCTGTCTCACTCCCCCCTCTCTCTCTGTCTCACTCCCCCATCTCTGTCTCTCTGTCTCACTCCCCCCTCTCTCGCTCTCACTCTCGCTCTCGCTCTCTCTGTCTCACCCCCCCTCTCTCTCTCACGCTCTCTCTCTCTGTCTCTTTCTGCCTGTCATAGTGGTACACACAGCATCATTGTTACTCCCACTGATATGTCCATAAAAGCCTACTTGCTTTTTGTGACGACAGCATGCTCTAGAGTCCTCCACGAGTCATAATTGTTTTAATTCTAAGATGCCTCACTTCTATCTGAGCACTTTACTGCAATTAGTGATTTTTGCTGTGAAGATTGTTTATTGTCATGCTTTTCCCGTCATCACACCCCCACAACCATAAGGTCTGGAACAATAGAGTGTCTCACTCATTAAGAACTCACATTATGGTAATGCTTTTGTGCTAAGGGATTCATTCTCCTCCGATGTCTCTCGTTTATTAAATTAGTATGTACTCAGTGTTTTCACTCCATCATATAAACATAGGACAGAGGTCCAGCCCTTAAGGGTCTGCAGGAGAGGCCTATGACCTTGTGGTGTGGAATAAGTGGAATCTAATGCTGAAATAATGAGAGTTATAATATGAGAGAAAGGGGGGCACTCTTGTGTAGTATGTTTGTAATGTCTTTTTTTGGACAACAGGAAGAAAATAATGAAGATCGCTTACACGTAAAGGTTTTTCTGCCGCGCAGATGAAGGCCCTGTGTTGCAATGCATTTGTGTCCTGGTCGTTTCGCTATATTTTAATAATTTCCCTGTATGTAAGTAAGCCTGAGCCAGAACGGACCATAGAGCAGAAGCCAATCTCCTTTTTCTGCAGCGTGAGGCAGCTTGATGTACAAGTGCGCATGCTAGACAGGATCAATGCCAAGGTAGTAAATGCTTTAATACAAATGAAACATTTTTGCCATTCTTCAAACAACATTGACTTGATCATCCTGTAGATGAATGATCTAGCAACTCCATCTTTTTCTGGTGTTATAAAGTAGTCTGCTTTTGTCTGGTTAGCTTTAGACACCCTGTTTGGCATCGTGGGAAATACAGAATGTTTTAAACAGAATGTTCCATCTGGAGAGTTACAAAGTTCCCTTGTTGGAGGAATCTCACTTCCTACATATCTGTTCCCTCAACCAAGCGATGGTGGGGATAGTGGCCACGCTGCTATACTGGCTGGTGTCGTTGGCTGAAATATCATACCGTTGGGGATTTGAAGCTCCAGGAAGCGATGACTTCCTCCCTACCCATTAAGAAGGCGTGGCAAACGGTCTCTGGTGTGCCATTATTTTCGTGACAGTGGGAGCAGTGAAAGCTGGCTTGGCTGCCATAACTTCATTAATTGTACTGCCATAAACTTTGTGTTTGGGAGAAAGATCAATCTTGTAGCTCATTTGTATTTGAAAACTTAATTGACCCACTGTATAAATATGACTAAAGATAAAGAGATGCAACTGACGTAAACAAAGAATACCGTCAGCACAAGCACACGTACTCTACCTGTTTGACATTTTAGAGATGATGTAATTGTAGAGATTAGGTAGAGTGGTTTAATAGATTAGGCAGAGTAGTTTTAGAGATTAGGTAGAGTAGTTTAATAGATTAGGTAGAGTAGTTTAATAGATTAGGTAGAGTAGTTTAATAGATTAGGTAGAGTAGTTTTAGAGATTAGGTAGAGTAGTTTAATAGATTAGGTAGAGTAGTTTTAGAGATTAGGTAGAGTAGTTTTAGAGATTAGGTAGAGTAGTTTTAGAGATTAGGTAGAGTAGTTTAATAGATTAGGTAGAGTAATTTTAGAGATTAGGTAGAATAGTTTTAGAGATTAGGTAGTTTAATTTTAGATATTAGATATAGTAGTTTTAGAGATTAGGTAGATTAGTTTTAGAGATTAGGTAGAGTAGTTTTTGAGATTGGGTAGTTTAATAGATTAGGTAGAGTAGTTTTAGAGATTAGGTAATTTTAGAGATTAGGTAGAGTAGTTTAATAGATTAGGTAGAGTAGTTTTAGAGATTAGGTAGGGTAGTTTAATAGATTATGTAGAGTAGTTTAATAGATTAGGTAGAGTAGTTTTAGATATTAGGTAATTTTAGAGATTAGGTCGAGTAGTTTAATAGATTAGGTAGATTCGTTTTAGAGATTAGGTAGAGTAGTTTTAGAGATTAGGTAGAGTACTTTGTCATTCTCTTTTGGGAAAGGTGTCATTCAGCATCATAAATATACCCATAGAAACAAAATCAATACTGTCTATAAAAGAAAACAGACATTTTATCCACACGCACCTGAGTAGAACATAACTGTATCATAATTAGAAAAGTGATTAAATGACAATGTACATGAGCAGTGAATTATTTATGAATGCCACAATGAACATTAGCACTAGAATAGCATTTGATTCACCAATGCCACAATGAACATTAGCACTAGAATAGCATTTGATTCACCAATGCCACAATGAACATTAGACTTTTTGATTCACCAATGCCACAATGAACATTAGCACTAGAATAGCATTTGATTCACCAATGCCACAATGAACATTAGCACTAGAATAGCATTTGATTCACCAATGCCACAATGAACATTAGCACTAGAATAGCATTTGATTCACCAATGCCACAATGAACATTGGCACTAGAATAGCATTTGATTCACCAATGCCACAATGAACATTAGCACTAGAATAGCATTTGATTCACCAATGCCACAATGAACATTGGCACTAGAATAGCATTTGATTCACCAAAGTAAATCCTGATGACGAAAATGTTAACAAAACATGCTTAATATCAGATCCAAGTACTGTTCATCCAAACAACTGTGTTTGGTAAATGACTTCTGTTCTCTGTTTGTCTTTCTGGACTCTGAACCTGCAGCTAGTGGATAGAGGCTGACATTTTGTCAGAAGTGGAAAAGGCTAAGAGCGAAATGTCAAGAGCAATTCAGTTTTTTTCCTTGTGGAGGACCTTGTTTTGATGTACAGTAATGGCACATACACATACAGATTGACATCAGCTCTGCCTATTTATTTGGTACCCAAAATAGACATTTAAGTTGTTTTTCTTGCAACAGCCTATTTTGGAGATGGGAAAGAGTGAGTGACAGATTTACCACGTCTACATTGTGTTGGAAAGCATCGACTGAAGACTATCCTGACATACACCCACAGACTATCCTGACATACACCCACAGACTATCCTGACATACACCCACAGACTATCCTGACATACACCCACAGACTATCCTGACATACACCCACAGACTATCCTGACATACACCCACAGACTATCCTGACACACCCACAGACTATCCTGACACACCCACAGACTATCCTGACATACACCCACAGACTATCCTGACATACACCCACAGACTATCCTGACACATACACCCACAGACTATCCTGACATATCCAGACTATCCTGACATACACCCACAGACTATCCTGACATACACCCACAGACTATCCTGACATACACCCACAGACTATCCTGACATACACCCACAGACTATCCTGACATACACCCACAGACTATCCTGACACATACACCCACAGACTATCCTGACATACACCCACAGACTATCCTGACATACACCCACAGACTATCCTGACATACACCCACAGACTATCCTGACATACACCCACAGACTATCCTGACATACACCCACAGACTATCCTGACATACACCCACAGACTATCCTGACACATACACCCACCCTGACCACCCACACACACACACAGCTAGGTGTTGATTAGGACAATGCATACATAGGGATTCAGTTCCACCATATTCTGAGGCTATTATGTCTGAGCTCATCTGACATTTCCTTTGTTTTTAGGACAATGTAATCTGGATTCAGTTCCACCATTTCTGATTGTCTGCATCTGCCTATATGACAATGCAGCCTAAACAATGGTAAACAATGAGTCATTAGGAGTTAGGTAAGTGTCAAAAGACTGTCAACATGAATCATGTTCTATTGGTTGTTATTGTTGTAGATGTGGTCGTGGCCTTCGATATTCCATGCAACCTTCTCAATTTCTCAGACAAAACCTGTTGTCATCTGGCAATCTTTTTGCTCTTATTGTGAATCGTTTTTTGTCTTTATTGTGAGTTTCAAACTGAGAACAAATCAAAATGCAGGGCCAATGTTTCCCTGCAAGCTATGTACATGTGACATGGCCTCTAGTTAATTGCAAATGTAATGCTATAAAGCATACTGGTTTGAAATGTATGTTGTAAGCATAGCGTACAGTCAAAGTTAGTATGTGGCAGAGGTTTCAGAGAAGAAGTTAGTCATCATGGGAATCATATGGGATGTAGGAGTTAGACTGCTGATGTTGGAATGATGTCACACTCTCCGTCTCTCGGGTCCTTTCTCTGTCTCTCAGGTCCTGTTTCTCAGGTCCTTTCCCTCTCTATCCTTCTCTCAGGTCCTGTCTCTGTCTCTCAGGTCCTGTCTCTGTCTCTCAGGTCCTGTCTCTGTCTCTCAGGTCCTGTCTCTGTCTCTCAGGTCCTGTTTCTGTCTCTCAGGTCCTGTCTCTGTCTCTCAGGTCCTGTCTCTGTCTCTCAGGTCCTATCTCTGTCTCTCAGGTCCTGTCTCTGTCTCTCAGGTCCTGTCTCTGTTTCTCAGGTCCTATCTCTGTCTCTCAGGTCCTGTTTCTGTCTCTCAGGTTTTGTCTCTGTCTCTCAGGTCCTATCTCTGTCTCTCAGGTCCTGTCTCTGTCTCTCAGGTCCTGTCTCTGTCTCTCAGGTCCTGTCTCTGTCTCTCAGGTCCTGTCTCTGTCTCTCAGGTCCTGTCTCTGTCTCTCAGGTCCTATCTCTGTCTCTCAGGTCCTGTCTCTGTTTCTCAGGTCCTGTCTCTGTCTCTCAGGTCCTGTCTCTGTCTCTCAGGTCCTGTCTCTGTCTCTCAGGTCCTGTTTCTGTCTCTCAGGTTTTGTCTCTGTCTCTCAGGTCCTGTCTCTGTCTCTCAGGTCCTGTCTCTGTCTCTCAGGTCCTGTCTCTGTCTCTCAGGTCCTGTCTCTGTCTCTCAGGTCCTGTCTCTGTCTCTCAGGTCCTGTCTCTGTCTCTCAGGTCCTTTCTCTCTCTCAGGTCATTTCTCTCTCTCTGTCTCTCAGGTCCTTTCAATTCAATTCAATTCAAGGGGCTTTATTGGTCATGTCTCTGTCTCTCATGTCCTGTTAACATTGCCAAAGCAAGTGAGGTCCTGATTATATACAAAAGTCCTGAAATAAACAATACAAATTAACAGTAAACATTACACATACAGAAATTTCAAAACAATAAAGGGGCATTACAAATGTCATATTGAAACATGTGTTAACATACAGTGTTGTAACAATGTACAAATGGTTAAATAAACAAGGGAAAATAAATAAACATTACACATGTATTTATCTCAATAAAGACATTACAAATGTCATTTTCTACCTATCTCTGTCTGTCTCTCAGGTCCTTTCTCTGTCAGGCCCTTTCTCTCTCCTTCCTCAGTTTTTATTTTCAATGACGCCTAGGAACAGTGGGTTAACTGCCTGTTCAGGGTGTCAGAATGACAGATTTGTACCTTGTCAGCTCAGGGGTTTGAACTTGCAACCTTCCGGTTATTAGACTAAAGCTCTAACCACTAGGCTACCCTGCCGCCCTGGGTCTTTTCTCTCTCTCCTTCTCTTGGGTTCTTTCTCTCCTTCTCTCAGGCCCTTTCTCTCTCCGTCTCTCATGTCTCGTCTTTCACTACAAAAAAAATATTAGCGAGAGAGATGGACAGAGATACAGAGTGGGAGATGGATAACAAAAAGAAAAGAGACAAGATAGAATGGAGAGGAGAGAGAGAAAAATGATGAAAGACTGAAGAATGCTCACAGCAGCCTCAGCCAACACCAGCAACCAATCACAGCAGCCTCAGCCAACACCAGCAACCAGCCACAACAGCCTCAGCCAACACCAGCAACCAGCCACAACAGCCTCAGCCAACACCAGCAACCAGCCACAACAGCCTCAGCCAACACCAGCAACCAGCCACAACAGCCTCAGCCTCAGCCAACACCAGCAACCAGCCACAACAGCCTCAGCCAACACCAGCAACCAGTCACAACAGCCTCAGCCTCAGCCAACACCAGCAACCAGCCACAACAGCCCAGTCAGCCAGCCACACCAGCAACCAGCCACAACAGCCTCAGCCTCAGCCAACACCAGCAACCAGCCACAACAGCCTCAGCCTCAGCCAACACCAGCAACCAGCCACAACAGCCTCAGCCAACACCAGCAACCAGTCACAACAGCCTCAGCCTCAGCCAACACCAGCAACCAGCCACAACAGCCTCAGCCAACACCAGCAACCAGCCACAACAGCCTCAGCCTCAGCCAACACCAGCAACCAGTCACAACAGCCTCAGCCTCAGCCAACACCAGCAACCAGCCACAACAGCCTCAGCCAACACCAGCAACCAGCCACAACAGCCTCAGCCTCAGCCAACACCAGCAACCAGCCACAACAGCCTCAGCCAACACCAGCAACCAGTCACAACAGCCTCAGCCAACACCAGCAACAAATCACAACAGCCTCAGCCAACACCAGCAACCAATCACAGCAGCCTCAGGCAACACCAGCAACCAGTCACAGCAGCCTCAGCCAACACCAGCAACAAATCACAGCAGCCTCAGGCAACACCAGCAACCAGTCACAGCAGCCTCAGCCAACACCAGCAACCAGTCACAGCAGCCTCAGCCAACACCAGCAACCAGTCAGCTGAGAGTGCAGTGTAGGGGCATGGAAATATTGTCCTTTTCGTAGCTATGTCCCCTTTGTACCTCTGTCCTCTTCGTAGCTCTGTCCCCTTTGTACCTCTGTCCTCTTCGTAGCTCTCTCTACTTTGTAGCTCACCTCATGCTACGCTGCTTCACTAACGTCTCTTGAAACACAGAACGCTCCAGCCAGAAAAACTTTAACCTCTGTATTACTGGCCCCTTCAAATCAAATAAAATCTAGTGTGTGTCACACCTTATTCCCGATATCGTGCACTATCAGCTCTGGTCAAAATGAGCACACTATATTGGGCATATGGTGGGACGCAGCCCTAGAGACTGTAAAGGAGAGAGACAGGACGAGGTTGTGATATGCTAACACCCATGGACAGCCTCAGGAAACTAATAGCTTACGTACAGGCTTCCACTAAACTGGGTTGTGTATCTGCTGTGCAATCAGACTCTGGCCAATGCTCTGGCCATGCGTTCATCTAGAGCAGAATGCCTTGTCTCTGGCCAATGCTCCGGCCATGCATTCATCTAGAGCAGAATGATTTGTCTCTGGCCATGCTCTGGCCATGCGTTCATCTAGAGCAGAATGCCTTGTCTCTGGCCAATGCTCTGGCCATGCGTTCATCTAGAGCAGAATGCCTTGCCTCTAGCCATGCTCTGGCCATGCGTTCACCTAGAGCAGAATGCCTTGGCTCTGGCCAATGCTTTGGCCATGCATTCATCTAGAGCAGAATGCCTTGGCTCTGGCCACGCGTTCATCTAGAGCAGAATGCCTTGGCTCTGGCCAATGCTCTGGCCATGCGTTCATCTAGATCAGAATGCCTTGCCTCTAGCCATGCTCTGGCCATGCGTTCATCTAGAGCAGAATGCCTTGGCTCTGGCCAATGCTTTGACCATGCATTCATCTAGAGCAGAATGCCTTGACTCTGGCCAATGCTCTGTCCATGCATTCATCTAGAGCAGAATGCCTTGACTCTGTCCATGCTCTGGCCATGCGTTCATCTAGAGCAGAATGCCTTGATTCTGGCCATGCGTTCATCTAGAGCAGAATGCCTTGGCTGTGGCCATGCGTTCATCTAGAGCAGAATGCCTTGACTCTGGCCAATGCTCTGGCCATGCGTTCACCTAGAGCAGATTGCCTTGACTCCGGTCATGCTCTGGCCATGTGTTCACCTAGAGCAGAATGCCTTGGCTCTGGCCAATGCTTTGGCCATGCATTCATCTAGAGCAGAATGCCTTGGCTCTGGCCACGCGTTCATCTAGAGCAGAATGCCTTGGCTCTGGCCAATGCTCTGGCCAT
Organism: Oncorhynchus masou masou; assembly: GCF_036934945.1. Lineage (NCBI taxonomy): Eukaryota > Metazoa > Chordata > Actinopteri > Salmoniformes > Salmonidae > Oncorhynchus > Oncorhynchus masou. Next base: position 78,067,767 of record NC_088239.1, on the reverse strand, counting down.
GCATTCATTTAGAGCAGAATGTCTTGCCTCTAGCCATGCTCTGGCCATGCGTTCATCTAGAGCAGAATGCCTTGCCTCTAGCCATGCTCTGGCCATGTGTTCACCTAGAGCAAAATGCCTTGACTCTGGCCAATGCTTTGGCCATGCATTCATCTAGAGCAGAATGCCTTGACTCTGGCCAATGCTCTGGCCATGCATTCATCTAGAGCAGAATGCCTTGACTCTGTCCATGCTCTGGCCATGCGTTCATCTAGAGCAGAATGCCTTGATTCTGGTCATGCGTTCATCTAGAGCAGAATGCCTTGGCTGTGGCCATGCGTTCATCTAGAGCAGAATGCCTTGACTCTAGCCATGCTCTGGCCATGCGTTCATCTAGAGCAGAATGCCTTGCCTCTAGCCATGCTCTGGCCATGCGTTCACCTAGAGCAAAATGCCTTGACTCTGGCCAATGCTCTGGCCATGCGTTCATCTAGAGCAGAATGCCTTGGCTCTGGCCAATGCTTTGGCCATGCATTCATCTAGAGCAGAATGCCTTGACTCTGGCCAATGCTCTGGCCATGCAATTCATCTAGAGCAGAATGCCTTGACTCTGTCCATGCTCTGGCCATGCGTTCATCTAGAGCAGAATGCCTTGATTCTGGCCATGCGTTCATCTAGAGCAGAATGCCTTGGCTGTGGCCATGCGTTCATCTAGAGCAGAATGCCTTGACTCTGGCCATGCTCTGGCCATGCGTTCATCTAGAACAGAATGCCTTGACTCTGGCCATGCTCTGGCCATGCATTCATCTAGAGCAGAATGCCTTGACTCTGGCCAATGCTCTGGCCATGCGTTCACCTAGAGCAGATTGCCTTGTCTCTGGCCATGGATTAATAGTGATTTACAGTAATACAACTATCATACCTATTAAAACCAGTAAAAAAACAAATCAGGGAAAATGGAACGTTTGAGCAGTTTGTTTTTTGTTCAGGCCTGATTTCCAATGCAGATTACAGTAAGACGACTTGGGTTGAAACTGAAAAATGGCACTTGTCTTTGTTACTCCAATGCTTGTCTTTATCAACACAGAAGATTTTGGGATTTTAGCTGTGTAAATTCTGCCACTATATTGTTTTCCTTCCCCTGAGCAGGTTTGTAGGGTGTAATGTATAGTTGTGTGTGTGTGTGTGTGTGTGTGTGTGTGTGTGTGTGTGTGTGTGTGTGTGTGTGTGTGTGTGTGTGTGTGTGTGTGTGTGTGTGTGTGTGTGTGTGTGTGTGTGTGTGTGTGTGTGTGTGTGTGTGTGTGTGTGTGTGTGTGTGTGTGTGTGTGGTTTGGATTGTAATACTGCAACGCTGGTCAGTCACCATTCTACTTGCCTATCCCTTAGCCTAAGGTTGTATAGTCTTCATGGGAAATCAGGTGAATGTGTTATATTTACAGAACCACATATAAAGGGTTTTCATGTAGAACTATAACTTAAAAAAGAATGTCATTCTCACATGTCAACCCTATTGGACAACACCAGTCCCCAGTCCCATTGCTCTTGGTGCTTTCTTGCTGTGTGACTTAATTTCACCGGACCAAAATACAGAAATACCTTTTGGCCCTTGGTCATTCCTCACGACAGTGCGGAAGATGTGAATATAAATAGTGATGAAGCTTGAAAAGGAATGCATTGCCCAGGAGTTGAGGTAGACTTCCCGAGACCTTGCTCCAGAAAAGCCATCATCGACCCTGTGGCAGCGTGGCCATAGACTCTCATTAGAGCAGACAGCTTGTTCACTCTGACTCTCCTTAAGGATTAGGCTTTAGCCTCTCCTGTACTGTACCCCCAGGTAGTACATTTAGCTCATCTAGTGATAATACCGTGTGTATGTGTGGGTTTGTCTGTTATTCTCTCTGTGTGTGTGTGTGTGTGTGTTGTGTAAGTGTGTAAGTGTGTGTGTGTGTGTAAGAGAGAGAGAGAGAGAGAGAGAGAGAGAGAGAGAGAGAGAGAGAGAGAGAGAGAGAGAGAGAGAGAGAGAGAGCATGAGTGAGTGTGTGTAATGTCTTTGCATTTCATATATAATTGATTCCTGTTGACATCCTCTTAAAAGCACCCCATTAAGTGTTAAAGAGGAAAATAGAGAGAGAGAACCCTGAGAGATGACTGTGTGTGTAATGTGTGTAATATATGTGTACTTCCTCTCTGCACAAGGATGGATGCTCTTGCGGTGTGCTTGTACTTTATGTGCCCTAGAGGAAGTGGACTACTGGAGAAGATATGAGCTCACCAGAGGAAGTAGTCTACTGGAGAAGATATGAGCTCACCAGAGGAAGTGGACTACTGGAGAGAATATGAGATCACCATTGAGAAACATGGCTCTTTTAGAACCGATAATAGGCCCTCTGTCAGGGTTAGAGCCAATAATAGGCCCTCTGTCAGGGTTAGAGCCAATAATAGGCCCTTTGTCAGGGTTAGAGCCAATAATAGGCTCTCGGTCAGGGTTAGAGCCAATAATAGGCCCTCTGTCAGGGCTAGAGCCAATAATAGGCTCTCGGTCAGGGTTAGAGCCAATAATAGGCCCTCGGTCAGGGTTAGAGCCAATAATAGGCCCTCTGTTAGGGTTCGGGTTAGGGCCAAGACTAGGCCCTCTGTTAGGGTTCGAGTTAGGGCCAAGACTAGGCCCTCTGTTAGGGTTCGAGTTAGGGCCAAGACTAGGCCCTCTGTTAGGGTTCGGGTTAGGGCTAAGACTAGGCCCTCTGTTAGGGTACTGGTTAGGGCCAAGACTAGGCCCTCTGTTAGAGTTCTGGTTAGGGCCAAGACTAGGCCCTCTGTTAGAGTTCTGGTTAGGGCCAAGACTAGGCCCTCTGTTAGAGTTTGGGTTAGGGCCAAGACTAGGCCCTCTGTTAGGGTTCTGGTTAGGGCCAAGACTAGGCCCTCTGTTAGAGTTCGGGTTAGGTGGCCTTTTTCATGTCTTCATTGTCAGACATGAACATGGGTGTAGCATCGAAACTCCAAAAAAGACTCAGGCTCTCAGAAGTTGCGGAGAGGTATGCTATGCTCTTCAGTAGAGGAACAGCCTGAAGAGTGCACCGTTGTTTTTGTCTTCAAAGAAACCTGTCCTATTCCCTATCTTTTTTTATTAGCCTATACTTTTTTTAAGCACATGCTCTTCAGAGAGAGAGAGAGAGAGAGAGAGAGAGAGAGATGGAATGTTTACCTTCTCCAAGCCATCAAATGGAATGTTTTCCTTCTCCAAGCCATCAAATGGAATGTTTTCCTTCTCCAAGCCATCACATGGAGTGTTTTCCTTCTCCAAGCCATCAAATGGAATGTTTTCCTTCTCCAAGCCATCAAATGGAATGTTTTCCTTCTCCAAGCCATCAAATGGAGTGTTTTCCTTCTCCAAGCCATCAAATGGAATGTTTTCCTTCTCCAAGCCATCAAATGGAGTGTTTTCCTTCTCCAAGCCATCAAATGGAGTGTTTTCCTTCTCCAAGCCATCAAATGGAGTGTTTTCCTTCTCCAAGCCATCAAATGGAGTGTTTTCATCAGTAATCACATTGTTGATCTTTTCCCCCGAACGCATTTCATATTTAATTGATTTCCATAGACGCCTGCTTAAAAGCGCCTCATTATGTGTCGCTCTGTGATTACCAAGATCTGGTGTGGCCTTTATGTCTTTACATTTAATCACTTGCTTTTCAGATGGAGGACTGGCCTGTGTTTTTTCAAATGCACATGTACTGCAATTTCAGCCTATACCCTGTCACAGGATGAATCCAGGCTGACGTCATTACAGCGTTAGAGAGAATGGAAGTGGAGGAGCTGCCTCTCACAAGGCCCTAGCTGCCTTTGGTTTGGAGCATCGATGGATTTCTATATGTCGGAGGGAATTGGATTGATTTATGTATTTTAGGAGAAACGTAAATTGCAATCAATGTTGAGTTGAAGGTAACACACACAGTCCATTTCTCTTTCTATTCGCCATATGTTGATACAAGATACTTTAAATGCAACTTGGTCACGTTAACTTGTTTAAATATTTCGCATATTATGCTTATGTGGATCATGCATAATATGTCACATTACACTACATGCACAATATGTATAATATACGTTGAGAGTACAAAACATTAGGAACACCTTCCTTGATACACACGGGAAACTGTTGATTGTCAAAAAAAAATAAACACAGCCGCTTTGCAGTTCTTGACACAGTCAAACCGGTGTGCCTGGCACCAAATACCAAAATCCTGTTCAAAGGCATCTACATATTTTGTCTTGCCCATTCACCCTCTGAATGGCACACATACACAATCCATGTCTCAATATTCTCAAGGCTTAAACATCCTTCTTTAACCTGTCTCCTCCCCTTCATCTACACTGATTGTAGTGGATTTAACAAGTGACATCAATACAGGATCATATATTTCACCTGGAATTACCTTTTCAGTATATATTCATGGAAAGATAATGTTCCTAATGTTTTGTACACTCAGTGGATGTCAGTGAGGTGGGTATAGTCCAGCTTGATCACACAACCAAGCACTCACATTTTCAGAATTTGAAGTCTGAGAAACCTTCATATATTCTGTATCACAAAACAACAGGTGAGGCATGCTAACAAGTTGTTAGGTTTAACGTAAAGTTAGGTTTAGGCATGTTAACAAGTTGTTAGGTTTAGGGTAAAGTTAGGTTTAGGCAAGCTAACAAGTTGTTAGGCTTAGGGTAAAGTTAGGTTTAGGCATGCTAACAAGTTGTTAGGTTTAGGGTAACGTTAGGTTTAGGCATGCTAACAAGTTGTTAGGTTTAACGTAAAGTTAGGTTTAGGTATGCTAACAAGTTGTTAGGTTTAACGTAAAGTTAGGTTTAGGCATGTTAACAAGTTGTTAGGTTTAACATAATGTTAGGTTTAGGCATGCTAACAAGTTGTTAGGTTTAGGGTAACGTTAGGTTTAGGCATGCTAACAAGTTGTTAGGTTTAGGGTAACATTAGGTTTAGGCATGCTAACAAGTTGTTAGGTTTAGGGTAACATTAGGTTTAGGCATGCTAACAAGTTGTTAGGTTTAGGGTAACGTTAGCTTTAGGCATGCTAACAAGTTGTTAGGTTTAGGGTAACGTTAGGTTTAGGCATGCTAACAAGTTGTTAGGTTTAGGGTAACGTTAGGTTTAGGCATGCTAACAAGTTGTTAGGGTTTAGAGTAACGTTAGGTTTAGGCATGCTAACAAGTTGTTAGGTTTAGGGTAACGTTAGGTTTAGGCATGCTAACAAGTTGTTAGGGTTTAGAGTAACGTTAGGTTTAGGCATGCTATTGCAAGCATTCAGGTTACGGTACAACAATGAATCCACCTATTGTTACACCTGTGTTACAGTGTGAGAAGACTTGTATAGTCAGTATTGCAGTGAGGTGCCAGATGCATTTGTGAAATACTTTCTTTTCAGTTATTCACAAGTATTTCATCAAAACCAATGACTGTGTTTGGGGGTAAGATTACCATTCCTTCTGCCCTGAGAGAATGCACGATTGAAGTGATGCAACCAGAGAACAATCAGTCAACAAACCCTTCAGCATTACTTCAAACATTCTGTCAGCGTGAGTAGAATTCTATTTTTTCTTGTCATGGAAGCCCAGTTACTGGTTTGGACAGAATTGAGATTAGATCTGGCTTCGGTAATGATCCTCACACAGCAGGCTGTTTGCAGTTGCTTTGAATATGTTCGAGCATACTGTCACTGGCGTAACGCAGTTTCTCAGGCCCTAATGGATAAATGTTTGTTGGTAGGCCTGTTTGATGGTCGTTTTCTCAAAATGTTCTCAACATTTCACGAGGCCATACACACTGTCTCCCGGCTGGAGCCAATAATGTGTCTCTGCTGGCTGGCTGTTGGCAATAATGTAATTACTTGTTCAGTAATTAAAGTTGGAAATTCAAACATTGCCGATTGTTGTAAAATAAATGTTCGATGCAACAGAATACTAATCAGCTACCAATAGATTTTTAAAAAATATACAACTGTCCTGTATAGCCGACATGAACCTGCATGAGCCGTCCTCGCGCTCTCTCACAGCTTGGATAGGAAGTTGTTGTGCATGAAACCAGTCAATTTATGCCAAATAATGCCGTAGCTTCCATATGCGATTGCGGTGCTTTGCATTTTTGTGTGCAAATGTTTTCACCACGGCCTGTAGATCCAGGTTGCGGCCCGACAGTTTCCTCTACTGACTATTGCTAACCCAGACAGTCTTTCCTGAGACATTATGCATTATACTGTATGTCCATTGCGCTGCACACAATTTAAACTTAGTCTTGATATAACAGAAATAAGGGACTGTTGACATTGCAACCACACAGCTCAAACGCCGGTTCCCCGGTATGAATGAAATTGCAAACTGCTTTTTTTTGTTGGTTCAAGCCTACAAGAACTGCTGAAGATGATGTGATCTGTTTGCGTATGCCAATTTATTGACTGTCCAGTATCTAAGCAACCTGTCCCCAGAGCTTCCTATACAGTTCATCTCTTTCCATAACGTGTTGAGGCCAACAATTAAGGACAATGAGAGGCTGAATTAAAGATGTTGCAGAACTGCTGTATTTGAAGCACCACTCCCTTCTACCTAGTTTCTCTGATGTTGCTATGGCAATCAAGTTGTTTTTTTTACCATCCCTGGAACTGTCGCTTCTGTGAAGAGAACATTTTCCAATCTAAAACTCATAAAGGTCTATAGAAGCATTAGACTCTTGGTCTGATTTACGTTTTTCAACACCTGCACTGGCACCGTCGTAACCTTGACATTTGTTCACCGATGTCTGCATACTTTCAATCCAGTTTCATTTGTTATTTTTCAAGGCCTGAGAGACTTTTTCATTCACATTCCTTATGCCCAAGAAATAAACACTTAGCTTCCTAGTACATATGGAAATTTAAAAGGTTTATGAATTACTTTTAATAGGGTTGCTGTCAACATGATTTATTCAATGTAAAAAGAAATAGACATTGATGACAGGTGCATGGGACCCCAGAGCTAGTGGGCCCCCTCCACCCCCCTCCCCGTATTGCGTGGGCTGTGGGGGTATCCGGTACACCAGTGCATACTGTGGGGGTATCCGGTACACCAGTGCATACTGTGGGGGTATCCGGTACACCAGTGCATACTGTGGGGATATCCGGTACACCAGTGCATACTGTGGGGGTATCCGGTACACATACAGTGCATACTGTGGGGGTATCATACTGTGGGGGTATCCGGTACACCAGTGCATACTGTGGGGGTATCCGGTACACATACTGTGGGGGTATCCGTGCATACTGTGGGGGTATCCGGTACACCAGTGCATACTGTGGGGGTATCCGGTACACCAGTGCATACTGTGGGGGTATCCGGTGCATACACCGGTGCATACTGTGGGGGTATCCGGTACACCAGTGCATACTGTGGGGGTATCCGGTACACCAGTGCATACTGTGGGGGTATCCGGTACACCAGTGCATACTGTGGGGGTATCCGGTACACCAGTGCATACTGTGGGGGTATCCGGTACACCAGTGCATACTGTGGGGGTATCCGGTACACCAGTGCATACTGTGGGGGTATCCGGTACACCAGTGCATACTGTGGGGGTATCCGGTACACCAGTGCATACTGTGGGGGTATCCGGTACACCAGTGCATACTGTGGGGGTATCCGGTACACCAGTGCATACTGTGGGGGTATCCGGTACACCAGTGCATACTGTGGGGGTATCCGGTACACCAGTGCATACTGTGGGGTGCATACTGTGGGGGTATCCGGTACACCAGTGCATACTGTGGGGGTATCCGGTACACCAGTGCATACTGTGGGGGTATCCGGTACACCAGTGCATACTGTGGGGGTATCCGGTACACCGGTGCATACTGTGGGGGTATCCGGTACACCGGTGCATACTGTGGGGGTATCCGGTACACCGGTAGTGCATACTGTGGGGGTATCCGGTACACTAGTGCATACTGTGGGGGTATCCGGTATGCTAGTGCATCTTGTGGGGGTATCCGGTACACTAGTGCATACTGTGGGGGTATCCGGTACACTAGTGCATACTGTGGGGGTATCCGGTACACTAGTGCATACTGTGGGGGTATCCTGTACGCTAGTGCATACTGTGGGGGTATCCGGTACACTAGTGCATACTGTGGGGGTATCCGGTACACTAGTGCATACTGTGGGGGTATCCGGTACACTAGTGCATACTGTGGGGGTATCCGGTACGCTAGTGCATACTGTGGGGGTATCCGGTACACTAGTGCATACTGTGGGGGTATCCGGTACACTAGTGCATACTGTGGGGGTATCCGGTATGCTAGTGCATACTGTGGGGGTTCAAGCATTATGATTAATGTGCAAATTGTTGTCTATTCTGACTAAGAATCCTCAAAATGTCACTTTTCTCAAGACATCATTTATTTGTATGTTTTTCAATGCGCTGGGGCCAGATTAAAATAACAGAACTGTAATGGTAGGAGTAATGAATTAGCTGGGGGAGGGGTTGGTATTTTCAATCTCCCTGTTTAGATCGGTTAGTCAGCTAATGTATTCCGGTTTGCGTTATCTCGATATGCCTACAAGGGTTTACATTGGTTGCTTTTATACATTTTATACCTATACCTGTGTAGCTGAAGTTACACTATGCAGAAATCAGTTCCACCGTTTCCTGGTTGTTAAAATTGTAATAGTTTGCCTAATTTCAGTTTGTGACAAAACGAGCAATCATTGAGTAGAGATTCATTGTGTCATTTAAACTGCTGTGAAATATATTTTCCATAATCAAAAATATTGTATTTTTAGCTGTTTGAAGCTGGTGTACAAATCCAAAAGTAAAAGACTCAAAAACTAAACTTAAAAACAGGAAGCATAGAAATAGTGCACATAGAAAAGATATACCGCATCCTAAACTTGCTTTCAATGAGAATGAAAGATTTCTATGTGAATTTAGTAGGGTCGGCCAAAAGGTTACATATTGTAGCTTTAAACTGCAATTATTTTTTTTGCATCAACATTGTATTAACAGGTTGTTACAGAACAAATACTTTGTTGGTCAGTTATACTAGTAACTGACCAGGCTAATATATCCATGCTGTCCATCCTTTGACCAGTTCATATTTGGACTCATCATTCATAAATACACTCTGCACTCTATTGGTCACAAATAATATTGCAAGTGCAACAAATATGATCTTTGCAGGTATAGTGACATTGGTATTTGTAAAAAATAATATAAAGCAATACCCTATTTATATTTAAATTTTCATTGTAGACAGAATTATTTACATAGACATACATGAATATGAAGTTCATTTGGTGGATTTCATGTGGATAATGTTAATAAAGCTCGGTTGACTTTTCCTCTAGATGGTTGTAATATGGATGCAGTACAGCAGAGGGAGACATAGTTCTACACACTACAGTATGTGCTGCTGGTAGTCGTTGCCTGTAGGCACTAGGCACAGGTCTTAGATCAATTTATTGTCTCAGAGTACACCAGTGATGTGACACTTTAAAGAGAGACAGAGAGAGAGAGAGAGAGAGAGAGAGAGAGAGAGAGAGAGAGAGAGAGAGAGAGAGAGAGAGAGAGAGATGTAGGGAGGGACAGGGGGTGGAGGAAGAGGGGACAGGGGGTGGAGGAAGAGAGGGACAGGGGGTGGAGGGAGAGAGGGGTAGAGAGGGGTGGAGAGAGGGGTAGAGAGGGGTAGAGAGGGGTGGAGAGAGGGGTAGAGAGAGAGGGTTAGAGAATAAAAGGTAAATATTTGGAGAGATTGCGAGAAACACTAACAGACCCCACAGAGCCCCAGGACAGCAACAGAGCCCCAGGACAGCAACACAATTAGAACCAACCAAATCATGTGAAAACAAAAAGATATTTGACAAATTGGAATGAATTTACAAAAAAACAGAACAAACTAGAATGCTATATCGCCTTAAACAGAGAGTACACAGTGGCAGAATACCTGACCACTGTGACTGACCCAACATTAAGGAAAGCTTTGACTATGTACAGACTCTGAGAGCATAGCCTTGCTATTGAGAAAGGTTGCCGTAGGCAGACCTGGCTCTCAAGAGAAGACAGGCTATGTGCACACTGCCCTGCCCACAAAATGAGGTGGAAACTGAGCTGCACTTCCTAACCTCCTGCTAATGTATGACCATATTAGGGACAGATATTTCCCTCAGATTACACAGACCAACAAATAATTTAAAACCAAATTTTGATAAACTCCCATATCTATTGGGTGAAATACCGCATTGTCCTGTCACAGCAGCAATATGTGTGACCTGTTGCCACAAGAAAGTGCAACAGTGAAGAACAAACACCATTGTAAATACATATCCATATTTATGCGTATTTATTTTCTCTTTTATACTTTAACTATTTTCACATTGTTACAATACTTTATATAGCCATAACATGATATTTGAAATGTCTCTATTCCTTTGTAACTTCTGCGAGTTCATTTTTGATTGTTTATTACACTTTTGTTTATTATCTATTTCACTTGCCTTGGCAATGTAAACATATGTTTCCCATGCCAATAAAGCCACTTGAATTGAGAGAAGGAGAGATAGAGGGGAGAGAGAGAGATGTAGGGGAGAGAGAGAGAGCGAGAGAAAGAGAGAGAGCGAGAGAGAGAGAGAGAGAGAGAGAGAGAGAGAGAGAGAGAGGGAGAGAGAGAAAGGAAGGAAGGGAGAGAGGAAGAAAAATAAAGAGAAAAAGAGGAGTGAGAGGAATAGAGAGATGGTAGGTGCGTGGCGTGTCACCCTGCCTCCCACAGAACCCTGCTATTAATTAGCCTTCTCAGACTTCCTGAGAAATCTCCAGCAGGAAGGAACAGCATGGTGGCAGGAACACGGCCTGATTAATCTGTTTGCATATCAAATAAGCACATGAATTACTACATTTGCATAGACCCCCACCCCCCACCAGCTGCCCCCTAAAAACACTTTTACTAACACAAATAAAAATACTCTGTTTGATGTATGTAGAATTAAATGCCCTTACCAGTTGTAGTGGAAGGGCATCTTTTTTATATAAAGTTCCGGTCAAATATATTGAACTTTTCTTAAATAATTCCTTATTTCTTCTAAAAGAAGTAAAACATGTTTAAATATAATTGGTTACCACACATTGTTATTGGATTTTAAACATTGGAGAACCAAATATGTTTTCCTAAACTTATGTTTACAAATTTTTTTTAAAGAAGAAAAAAGACAAATGGCATGGACAAAATTCTTGGCAGTACTGTCCCTGGAGCTAGGTGCACAGCCTTTAGCCAAGATAAATGCAAACAAGCTTTTCCTGTAGCGGCTGTTAGCCTTGCGGTTATGAGTGTTGGTCAAGTAAGGTGGCTGGTTTGAATCCACGAGCTGACAAGTTGAAAAATCTGCCAATGTGCCCTTGATCAAGGCATTTAACCCCAATTGCTCTTGTAAGACACCCAGAGTGTCTGCTAAATGACAAGCATTTTAAATGTAGCCATCACTGAGCTTGCTGCATCTTTCTACTGGAAGTTTGGCCCACTTTTCAGTAGAAAAGTGCTCTAATTCTTCAATGTTTGTTGGATGCCTTCCATCACCAACTGCAGTTTTCAGCTCTCACCATAGATTTAGGATGTGATTCAGATCTGGACTCATTGCTGGCTTCTCCAGAACAGTCTATCTCTTCTTGAGCCATTGCTGGGTGCTTTGTGATGTATGCGGTGTCGTTGTCCTGCTGGAAGACCCAGAACCTTCAATGGAGAGACAGTTTTTGGACACTGGACACATTGGACTCCAAAAATCCTGATAATCAGCTGATTTCATACTGCACAGATACAAGGCCCCCTTTACCAGAGGCAGCAAAGCAACCCCACAGCATTATCAAAACTCCCCCATCTTAGATTGTAGGGAGGGTGTTCGTTTCATTGAATGCTTCATTTGGTCGTCAGTAAACACAGCACTGATCTTTATTGCTAAAGATATTTTTTTTTAATGGTCCACAGAACAATTTCCCCAGGATTTAGGCTTGTTTCTTCCTATGTTAACCAACAACCAAATGAAGCATTAAAAGAAAAGAACACCGTCCCTACAATCAAAGAGGTTTGATAATGCTGTGGGGTTGCTGCCTCTGTACTGGAGGCCTTGAATGTGTGCAAGACATAATGAAATTGACATATTATTAAGCTTTGTAGTGCAATGTTCAACCCAGTGTCCAAAATCTGTGTCTATGTTGAAGGTTATGGGTCTTTGAGCAGGACAACAACCCCCAACACACATCAAAAGCACCCTGGAATGACTAAAGAAGAAATGGAGTGGCCAGCGAAGAGTGCAGATCTGAATCACATCCACAAGCTATGAATGTCAAGAGCTGTAAACAGAAGTTGGTGGATGCACCTCTCAAACATTGAAGAATTAGAGCAGTTTGTTGCTGAAAAGTGGGCCAAATTGCCTGTAGAAAGGTGTAGCAAGCTCATTGATGGCTAAAATAAGCATTTGTTGGCAGTTGTCTTGGCCAAAGGCTGTGCAACCAAGTACTACCTCTGGAGAGCCAATCATTTTGTCCATGCCATTTGTCTTTATTTTACAAATGAAAATTGTAAACTTAAGTTTGCAAAAATATAATTGACTCTGCAATGTTGAAAATCCAATAAGAAGGTGTGGAGACCAAACGTTTATTTATTTGAGAAGAAATAGGGAATTAATTAAGAAAAGTGCAAGGGGGTGCCAATATATTTGTCCGGAACTGTATCAAATGACGAGATCAAATGAGCAGTGATATTAAGAGTCCAGCCTCTGATCTCCTGCTTTGTGTTGATAATGGCAGGAGGTTGGCAGATGGGATCAAAGCTCCACAATGGGGCGGTAGGCATCAGTTGTGATCACATCCGAAGGGTGATGCCGCAACGGTTCTCTCTCATGTGCTAATGTTAGACTATTCATGGATTGCACGTTGTGTCACAATATTGTTATGAAGGTTCTCTTTATTTTTTATACATTTTTCTAGCTAATGACAACATTGACATCTGTCTATAGTAAATTTGACAACATCATAGCGATGACAGTTGTTTCATACGAATTATTTGCCTACTGTAGCAATGGCATCATCTTTCCAAGCCACTAAAGTGTAATTTAGACAAAACAGTCATTAGCTCCGGTTAAGAATGACAGAGGCACCACTCTCCTTTTGGGAGTCACTGAGACGTCTTGAGAACTTTGATAACAATGACGTGACTGCGGGATGTAGATGCAACCTATGAATACTGATAGTAGAATGCTGTGGGTAGACATTTTCCTGTTGGCACAGTTCTAGGATCAGCTTATACCCTCTCCCATGTTTAAAACTTAAAACCTGACCTTATCCAGCGGCAACCGTGTCCTACTCCAGGTGGCTCCCCACTGGGCAGAGACATCAGTTCAACTTTTAGTTTTAGTCAATTAATGTGAATTCAACGTGAAATCAACAAAAAATGGCACCATGTCATTTGATTTAGGTTTAAAAGTTGCGTGAAAAGAAGACAATTTCCTTACGTTGATTACTTTCTTCAAATCCAATCAATTTTCCATGTTGATTCAATGTCATCGCATAGAATTTTTATGTTGAAACGACGTGGAAACAACATTGATTCAACCAATTCTTGCCCAGTGGCTTGCTCTTCACATCTCAGCCCTATTCAAACCTACACTACCGGTCAAAACACCTACTCATTCAAGGGTTTTTCTTTATTTAGACTTTTTTCTACATTGTAGAATAATAGTCAAGACATCAAAACTATGAAATAACACACATGGAATCATGTAGTAACCAAAAAAGTGTTTAACAAATCAAAATATATTTTCTATTTGAGGTTCCTTAAATAGCCACTCTTTGCCTTGATGACAGCTTTGCCCACTCTTGGCAATCTCTCAACCAACTTCGAGGTAGTCACCTGGAATGCATTTAAATTAACAGGTGTGCATTCTAAAAAGTTAATTTGTGGAATTTCTTTCCTTCTTAATGCGTTTGAGCCAATCAGTTGTGTTGTGACAAGGTATACAGAAGATAGCACTATTTGGTAAAAGACCAAGTCCATTTTATGGCAAGAACAGCTCAAATAAACAAAGAAAAACAACAGTCCATCATTACTTTAAGACATGAAGATCAGTCAAAACGGGAAAAAGTACATTTTCTGTGCACTACGTCATCACGGGCTGCCTTTTATCTGCAACAAGTCCGTTTGGTGTAGACACACCACTGGTAGGAAAGATTCGCATGAATATCTGTCGCCAATTGGATGGATACCTAGCTAGTCACTTTCATTTTGTCTGATGATATTGCACAGATTTGCAGCTGCAGCTGATGTCCTTGATCATCGGTGTGGGTGTAACAATCCCTGTATGGCTGACCTAGGATGCAAACCCTGTCCACAACAGCACTTCATACCGTCAAAGCAGTGTTCGTTTGTATTTTTGTATTTATTATACTAAATCCATGTGTATGTCAAAACAAATCAAATGTTTTGTCACATGCGCCGAATACAACAAGTGTAAACCTTACAGTGAAATGCTTACTTCCAAGCCCTTAACCAACAATGCAGTTTTAAGAATTTTTTTTTTAAAGTAAGAGATAAGAATAACAAATAATGATAGAGCAACAGTAAATAACAATAGAGGGGCTATATGCAGGGGTTACCGGTACCGAGTCAACGTGCGGTGGCACCGGTGTCGAGGTAATTGAGGTAATATGTACATGTAGGTAGAGTTATTAAAGTGACTATGCATAGATAATAACAGAGAGTAGCAGCAGCGAAGAGGACGGTGGAGGGGGGGGGGATGCAAATAGTTTGGGTAGCCATTTGATTAGTTGTTCAGGAGGCTTATGGCTTGGGGGTAGAAGCTCTTGAGATGCCTCTTGGACCAAGACTTGGCGCTCCGGTACCGCTTGCCATGCGGGAGCAGAGAGAACAGTCTATGACTAGGGTGGCTGAAGTCTTTGACAATTTTTAGGGTCATCCTCTGACACCGCCTTGTATAGAGGTCTCGGATGGCAGAAAGCTTGGCCCCCATGATGTACTGAGCCGTACGCACTACCCTCTGTAATGCCTTGCGGTCAGAGGCCCAGCAGTTGCCATACCAGGCAGTGATGCAACCCGTCAGGATGCCCTCGATGGTGCAGCTGTAAAACCTTTTGAGGATCTGAGGACACATGCCAAATATTTTAAGTCTTCTGAGGGGGAATAGGTTTTGTCGTGCCCTCTTCACGACTGTCTTGGTGTGCTTGGACCATGTTAGCTTGTTGGTGATGTGGACGCTAAGGAACTTGAAGCTCTCAACCTGCTCCACTACAGCCCCGTCGATGAGAATAGGGGCGTGCTCGGTCCTCCTTTTCCTGTAGTCAACAATTCTCCTTTGTCTTGATCACATTGAGGGAGAGGTTGTTGTCCTAGCACCACACGGTCAGGTCTCTGACCTCCTCCCTATAGGTTGAAGCGTCATTGTCGGTGATCAGGCCTACCACTGTTGTGTCATCAGCTACTTAATGGTGTTGGAGTTGTGCCTGGCTGTGCAGTCATGAGTGAACAGTGAGTACAGGAGGGGGCTGAGCACGCACCCCTGAGGGGTCCATGTGTTGACGATCAGCGTGGCGGATGTGTTGTTACCTACCCTTACCACCTGTGGGCAGCCCGTCAGGAAGTCCAGGATCCAGTTGCAGAGGGAGGTGTTTAGTTCCAGGGTCCTTAGCTTATGAGCTTTGAGGGCACAATGGTGTTGAACGCTCACCTGTAGTCAATGAATAGCATTCTCACATGCTTTTGTCCAGGTGTGAAATAGAGATGGCATCATCTGTGGATCTGTTGGTGCGGTATGCAAATTGGAGTGGGTCTAGCGTATCTGGGATAATGGTGTTGTTGTGAGCCATGACCAGCCTTTCAAAGCATTTCATGGCTACAGACGTGAGTGCTACGGGTCGGTAGTCATTTATGCAGGTTACCTTAGTGTACTTGGGACTATGGTGGTCTGCTTGAAACATGTTGGTATTACAGACTCAGTCAGGAACAGATTGAAAATGTCAGTGAAGACACTTGCCAGTTTTTCCACAAAATCTCAGTTTCCTTCTCCAGCGAATCACAGAGATCTGAGCCTGGTCGGGTGTCTGTAGTAGTAAACTCAGCAAAAAAAGAAACGTCCCTTTTTCAGGACCCTGACTTTCAAAGATAATTAGGAAAAATCCAAATAACTTCACAGATCTTAATTGTAAAGGGTTTAACACTGTTTCCCATGCTGGTTCAATGAACCACAAACAATTAATGAACATGCACCTGTGGAATAGTCGTTAAGACACTAACAGCTTACAGACAGTAGGCAATTAAGGTCACAGTTATGAAACAGTTAGGACTGCAGATGTGGCCAGAGCAATAAATTGCAATGTCTGTACTGCGAGATGCCTAAGACACCACTACAGGGAGATAGGATGGACAACTGATCGTCCTCGCAGTGGCAGACGTGTAACAACACCTGCACAGGATCGGTACATCCGAACATCACACCTGCGGCAAAGGTATAGGATGGAAACAACTGTCCGAGTCACACCAGGAATGCACAATCCCTCCATCAGTGCTCAGACTGTCCGCAATAGGCTGAGAGGCTGGACTGAGGGCTTGTAGGCCTGTTGTAAGGCAGGTCCTCACCAGACATCAATGGCAACAACGTCGCCTATGGGCAAAAACCCACCGTCACTGGACCAGACAGGACTGGCAAAAAGTACTCTTGAAGAGTCGCGGTTTTGTCTCACGAAGGGTGATGGTTGGATTTGCGTTTATCGTTGAAGGAGCATTACACCGAGGCCTGTACTCTGGAGCGGGATCGATTTGGAGGTGGAGGGTCCGTCATGGTCTGGAGCAGTGTGTCACAGCATCATCGGACTGAGCTTGTCATTGCAGGCAATCTCAACGCTGTACATTACAGGGAAGGCATCCTCCTCCCTCATGTGGTACCCTTCCTGCAGGCTCATCCTGACATGACCTTCCAGCATGACAATGCCACCAGCTATGCAGTACGTTCTGTGCGTAATTTCTTGCAATGCAAGGATTTCTGTGTTCTGCCATGGCCAGCGAAGAGCCCGGATCTCAATCCCATTGGGCACGTCTGGGACCTGTTGGATCGGAGGGTGAGGGCTAGGGCCATTTCCCCCAGAAATGTCCAGGAATTTGCAGGTGCCTTGGTGGAAGAGTGGGGTAACATCTCACAGCAAGAACTGGCAAATCTAGTGCAGTCCATGTGGAGGAGTTGCACTGCAGTACTTAAGGCAGCTGGTGGCCACACCAGATACTGACTGTTACTTTTGATTTTGATCCCGTCCACTTTTGTTCATGGACACATTATTCCATTTCTGTTAGTCACATGTCTGTGGAACTTGTTCAGTTTGTTTCAGTTGTTGAATCTTATGTTCATACAAATATTTACACACGTTACGTTTGCTTGAAAAGAAACGCAGTTGACCGACTTATTGAAGACAAACTCTTTGTCCAGTTTGAGGTGAGCAATCACAGTTCTGATGTCCTGCAGCTTTTTTCAGCCATAAGAGACGGTAGTAGCAACATTATGTACAGAAGTTATGAACAGCGCAAAAAAAAGAACAATAGCATGGTTATGAGCCCATAAGACGGCAGCCCTCCCCACCGGCGCCATCGCGTGTGTGTGTTACGTACGCCTCTTCGAGAGGGAACACAACACCCTGCAACAACTCAACTCCCCATGGAGTGAAAGAGATATGGGACTGTAGGTGCGAGAAAGGATGACAAAAGTCAGAGATTTTTCCGTTTACTGGGAATTTATTGCTTCCTTCACACGGTAAATTTGGGGAAAAGGGGCTGAACGGAACCAAAGCAAAGAAAGTAAATGTCAAAGCCCCCCCTCATACCGTACCTGCCTACCCACTACTTACCTAACCTACCCTCTCATACCGTACCTGCCTACCCACTACTTACCTAACCTACCCTCTCCTATCTTACCTGCCTACCCACTACTTACCTAACCTACCCTCTCATACCGTACCTGCCTACCCACTACTTACCTAACCTACCCTCTCATACCGTACCTGCCTACCCACTACTTACCTAACCTACCCTCTCATACCGTACCTGCCTACCCACTACTTACCTAACCTACCCTCTCATACCTACCCACTACTTACCTAACCTACCCTCTCATACCTACCCACTACTTACCTAACCTACCCTCTCATACCGTACCTGCCTACCCACTACTTACCTAACCTACCCTCTCATACCTTACCTGCCTACCCACTACTTACCTAACCTACCCTCTCCTACCTTACCTGCCTACCCACTACTTACCTAACCTACCCTCTCATACCGTACCTGCCTACCCACTACTTACCTAACCTACCCTCTCATACCGTACCTGCCTACCCACTACTTACCTAACCTACCCTCTCATACCGTACCTGCCTACCCACTACTTACCTAACCTACCCCCTCATACCGTACCTGCCTACCCACTACTTACCTAACCTACCCTCTCATACCGTACCTGCCTACCCACTACTTACCTAACCTACCCTCTCATACCGTACCTGCCTACCCACTACTTACCTAACCTACCCCCTCATACCGTACCTGCCTACCCACTACTTACCTAACCTACCCTCTCATACCGTACCTGCCTACCCACTACTTACCTAACCTACCCCCTCATACCGTACCTGCCTACCCACTACTTACCTAACCTACCCTCTCATACCGTACCTGCCTACCCACTACTTACCTAACCTACCCTCTCATACCTACCCACTACCTACCCACTACCTACCCACTACCTACCCACTACCTACCCACTACCTACCCACTACCTACCTAACCTACCCTCTCATACCTACCCACTACTTACCCACTACCTACCTAACCTACCCTCTCATACCGTACCTGCCTACCCACTACTTACCTAACCTACCCTCTCATACCTACCCACTACTTACCCACTACCTACCTAACCTACCCTCTCATACCGTACCTGCCTACCCACTACTTACCTAACCTACCCTCTCATACCGTACCTGCCTACCCACTACTTACCTAACCTACCCTCTCCTATCTTACCTGCCTACCCACTACTTACCTAACCTACCCTCTCATACCTTACCTGCCTACCCACTACTTACCTAACCTACCCTCTCATACCGTACCTGCCTACCCACTACTTACCTAACCTACCCTCTCATACCTACCCACTACCTACCCACTACCTACCCACTACCTACCCACTACCTACCCACTACCTACCTACCCACTACCTACCTAACCTACCCTCTCATACCTACCCACTACTTACCCACTACCTAACCTACCCTCTCATACCGTACCTGCCTACCCACTACTTACCTAACCTACCCTCTCATACCTACCCACTACTTACCCACTACCTACCTAACCTACCCTCTCATACCGTACCTGCCTACCCACTACTTACCAAACCTACCCTCTCATACCGTACCTGCCTACCCACTACTTACCTAACCTACCCTCTCCTATCTTACCTGCCTACCCACTACTTACCTAACCTACCCTCTCATACCGTACCTGCCTACCCACTACTTACCTAACCTACCCTCTCATACCGTACCTGCCTACCCACTACTTACCTAACCTACCCTCTCATACCTACCCACTACTTACCTAACCTACCCTCTCATACCGTACCTGCCTACCCACTACTTACCTAACCTACCCTCTCATACCGTACCTGCCTACCCACTACTTACCTAACCTACCCTCTCATACCGTACCTGCCTACCCACTACTTACCTAACCTACCCTCTCATACCTCTACCTACCCACTACCTACCCACTACCTACCCACTACCTACCCACTACCTACCTAACCTACCCTATACCTACCCACTACTTACCCACTACCTACCTAACCTGTACCTGCCTACCCACTACTTACCTAACCTACCCTCTCATACCTACCCACTACTTACCCACTACCTACCTAACCTACCCTCTCATACCGTACCTGCCTACCCACTACTTACCTAACCTACCCTCTCATACCGTTACCTGCCTACCCACTACTTACCTAACCTACCCTCTCCTATCTTACCTGCCTACCCACTACTTACCTAACCTACCCTCTCATACCTTACCTGCCTACCCACTACTTACCTAACCTACCCTCTCATACCTACCCACTACCTACCCACTACCTACCCACTACCTACCCACTACCTACCCACTACCTACCTACCCACTACCTACCTAACCTACCCTCTCATACCTACCCACTACTTACCCACTACCTACCTAACCTACCCTCTCATACCGTACCTGCCTACCCACTACTTACCTAACCTACCCTCTCATACCTACCCACTACTTACCCACTACCTACCTAACCTACCCTCTCATACCGTACCTGCCTACCCACTACTTACCTAACCTACCCTCTCATACCGTACCTGCCTACCCACTACTTACCTAACCTACCCTCTCATACCGTACCTGCCTACCCACTACTTACCTAACCTACCCTCTCATACCGTACCTGCCTACCCACTACTTACCTAACCTACCCTCTCATACCGTACCTGCCTACCCACTACTTACCTAACCTACCCTCTCATACCGTACCTGCCTACCCACTACTTACCTAACCTACCCTCTCATACCGTACCTGCCTACCCACTACTTACCTAACCTACCCTCTCATACCGTACCTGCCTACCCACTACTTACCTAACCTACCCTCTCATACCTACCCACTACCTACCCACTACCTACCCACTACCTACCCACTACCTACCTACCCACTACCTACCTAACCTACCCTCTCATACCTACCCACTACTTACCCACTACCTACCTAACCTACCCTCTCATACCGTACCTGCCTACCCACTACTTACCTAACCTACCCTCTCATACCTACCCACTACTTACCCACTACCTACCTAACCTACCCTCTCATACCGTACCTGCCTACCCACTACTTACCTAACCTACCCTCTCATACCCTAACCTACCTCTCACCGTACCTGCCTACCCACTACTTACCTAACCTACCCTCTCATACCGTACCTGCCTACCCACTACTTACCTAACCTACCCTCTCATACCGTACCTGCCTACCCACTACTTACCTAACCTACCCTCTCATACCGTACCTGCCTACCCACTACTTACCTAACCTACCCTCTCATACCGTACCTGCCTACCCACTACTTACCTAACCTACCCTCTCATACCGTACCTGCCTACCCACTACTTACCTAACCTACCCTCTCCTACCTTACCTGCCTACCCACTACTTACCTAACCTACCCTCTCATACCGTACCTGCCTACCCACTACTTACCTAACCTACCCTCTCATACCGTACCTGCCTACCCACTACTTACCTAACCTACCCTCTCATACCGTACCTGCCTACCCACTACTTACCTAACCTACCCTCTCATACCGTACCTGCCTACCCACTACTTACCTAACCTACCCTCTCATACCGTACCTGCCTACCCACTACTTACCTAACCTACCCTCTCATACCGTACCTGCCTACCCACTACTTACCTAACCTACCCTCTCATACCGTACCTGCCTACCCACTACTTACCTAACCTACCCTCTCATACCTTACCTGCCTACCCACTACTTACCTAACCTACCCTCTCATACCTACCCACTACTTACCTAACCTACCCTCTCATACCTACCCACTACTTACCTAACCTACCCTCTCATACCGTACCTGCCTACCCACTACTTACCTAACCTACCCTCTCATACCTTACCTGCCTACCCACTACTTACCTAACCTACCCTCTCCTACCTTACCTGCCTACCCACTACTTACCTAACCTACCCTCTCATACCGTACCTGCCTACCCACTACTTACCTAACCTACCCTCTCATACCGTACCTGCCTACCCACTACTTACCTAACCTACCCTCTCATACCGTACCTGCCTACCCACTACTTACCTAACCTACCCCCTCATACCGTACCTGCCTACCCACTACTTACCTAACCTACCCTCTCATACCGTACCTGCCTACCCACTACTTACCTAACCTACCCTCTCATACCGTACCTGCCTACCCACTACTTACCTAACCTACCCCCTCATACCGTACCTGCCTACCCACTACTTACCTAACCTACCCTCTCATACCGTACCTGCCTACCCACTACTTACCTAACCTACCCCCTCATACCGTACCTGCCTACCCACTACTTACCTAACCTACCCTCTCATACCGTACCTGCCTACCCACTACTTACCTAACCTACCCTCTCATACCTACCCACTACCTACCCACTACCTACCCACTACCTACCCACTACCTACCTAACCTACCCTCTCATACCTACCCACTACTTACCCACTACCTACCTAACCTACCCTCTCATACCGTACCTGCCTACCCACTACTTACCTAACCTACCCTCTCATACCTACCCACTACTTACCCACTACCTACCTAACCTACCCTCTCATACCGTACCTGCCTACCCACTACTTACCTAACCTACCCTCTCATACCGTACCTGCCTACCCACTACTTACCTAACCTACCCTCTCCTATCTTACCTGCCTACCCACTACTTACCTAACCTACCCTCTCATACCTTACCTGCCTACCCACTACTTACCTAACCTACCCTCTCATACCGTACCTGCCTACCCACTACTTACCTAACCTACCCTCTCATACCTACCCACTACCTACCCACTACCTACCCACTACCTACCCACTACCTACCCACTACCTACCTAACCTACCCTCTCATACCTACCCACTACTTACCCACTACCTACCTAACCTACCCTCTCATACCGTACCTGCCTACCCACTACTTACCTAACCTACCCTCTCATACCTACCCACTACTTACCCACTACCTACCTAACCTACCCTCTCATACCGTACCTGCCTACCCACTACTTACCTAACCTACCCTCTCATACCGTACCTGCCTACCCACTACTTACCTAACCTACCCTCTCCTATCTTACCTGCCTACCCACTACTTACCTAACCTACCCTCTCATACCGTACCTGCCTACCCACTACTTACCTAACCTACCCTCTCATACCGTACCTGCCTACCCACTACTTACCTAACCTACCCTCTCATACCGTACCTGCCTACCCACTACTTACCTAACCTACCCTCTCATACCGTACCTGCCTACCCACTACTTACCTAACCTACCCTCTCATACCGTACCTGCCTACCCACTACTTACCTAACCTACCCTCTCATACCGTACCTGCCTACCCACTACTTACCTAACCTACCCTCTCATACCGTACCTGCCTACCCACTACTTACCTAACCTACCCTCTCATACCTTACCTGCCTACCCACTACTTACCTAACCTACCCTCTCCTACCTTACCTGCCTACCCACTACTTACCTAACCTACCCTCTCATACCGTACCTGCCTACCCACTACTTACCTAACCTACCCTCTCATACCGTACCTGCCTACCCACTACTTACCTAACCTACCCTCTCATACCGTACCTGCCTACCCACTACTTACCTAACCTACCCCCTCATACCGTACCTGCCTACCCACTACTTACCTAACCTACCCTCTCATACCGTACCTGCCTACCCACTACTTACCTAACCTACCCTCTCATACCGTACCTGCCTACCCACTACTTACCTAACCTACCCTCTCATACCGTACCTGCCTACCCACTACTTACCTAACCTACCCTCTCATACCGTACCTGCCTACCCACTACTTACCTAACCTACCCTCTCATACCGTACCTGCCTACCCACTACTTACCTAACCTACCCTCTCATACCGTACCTGCCTACCCACTACTTACCTAACCTACCCTCTCATACCGTACCTGCCTACCCACTACTTACCTAACCTACCCTCTCATACCGTACCTGCCTACCCACTACTTACCTAACCTACCCTCTCCTACCTTACCTGCCTACCCACTACTTACCTAACCTACCCTCTCATACCGTACCTGCCTACCCACTACTTACCTAACCTACCCTCTCATACCGTACCTGCCTACCCACTACTTACCTAACCTACCCCCTCATACCGTACCTGCCTACCCACTACTTACCTAACCTACCCTCTCATACCGTACCTGCCTACCCACTACTTACCTAACCTACCCTCTCATACCGTACCTGCCTACCCACTACTTACCTAACCTACCCTCTCATACCGTACCTGCCTACCCACTACTTACCTAACCTACCCCCTCATACCGTACCTGCCTACCCACTACTTACCTAACCTACCCTCTCATACCGTACCTGCCTACCCACTACTTACCTAACCTACCCTCTCATACCGTACCTGCCTACCCACTACTTACCTAACCTACCCTCTCATACCGTACCTGCCTACCCACTACTTACCTAACCTACCCTCTCATACCGTACCTGCCTACCCACTACTTACCTAACCTACCCTCTCATACCGTACCTGCCTACCCACTACTTACCTAACCTACCCTCTCATACCGTACCTGCCTACCCACTACTTACCTAACCTACCCTCTCATACCGTACCTGCCTACCCACTACTTACCTAACCTACCCTCTCCTACCTTACCTGCCTACCCACTACTTACCTAACCTACCCTCTCATACCGTACCTGCCTACCCACTACTTACCTAACCTACCCTCTCATACCGTACCTGCCTACCCACTACTTACCTAACCTACCCCCATACCGTACCTGCCTACCCACTACTTACCTAACCTACCCTCTCATACCGTACCTGCCTACCCACTACTTACCTAACCTACCCTCTCCTATCTTACCTGCCTACCCACTACTTACCTAACCTACCCTCTCATACCGTACCTGCCTACCCACTACTTACCTAACCTACCCTCTCATACCGTACCTGCCTACCCACTACTTACCTAACCTACCCTCTCATACCGTACCTGCCTACCCACTACTTACCTAACCTACCCTCTCCTATCTTACCTGCCTACCCACTACTTACCTAACCTACCCTCTCCTACCGTACCTACCAACCCACTACTTACCTAACCTACCCTCTCATACCGTACCTGCCTACCCACTACTTACCTAACCTACCCTCTCATACCGTACCTGCCTACCCACTACTTACCTAACCTACCCTCTCCTATCTTACCTGCCTACCCACTACTTACCTAACCTACCCTCTCCTACCGTACCTACCTACCCACTACTTACCCACTACTTACCTAACCTACCCTCTCCTATCTTACCTGCCTACCCACTACTTACCTAACCTACCCTCTCATACCTTACCTGCCTACCCACTACTTACCTAACCTACCCTCTCCTATCTTACCTGCCTACCCACTACTTACCTAACCTACCCTCTCCTACCGTACCTGCCTACCCACTACTTACCTCACCTACCCTCTCATACCGTACCTGCCTACCCACTACTTACCTAACCTACCCTCTCATACCGTACCTGCCTACCCACTACTTACCTAACCTACCCTCTCCTATCTTACCTGCCTACCCACTACTTACCTAACCTACCCTCTCATACCGTACCTGCCTACCCACTACTTACCTAACCTACCCTCTCATACCGTACCTGCCTACCCACTACTTACCTAACCTACCCTCTCATACCGTACCTGCCTACCCACTACTTACCTAACCTACCCTCTCATACCGTACCTGCCTACCCACTACTTACCTAACCTACCCTCTCATACCGTACCTGCCTACCCACTACTTACCTAACCTACCCTCTCATACCGTACCTGCCTACCCACTACTTACCTAACCTACCCTCTCATACCGTACCTGCCTACCCACTACTTACCTAACCTACCCTCTCATACCGTACCTGCCTACCCACTACTTACCTAACCTACCCTCTCATACCGTACCTGCCTACCCACTACTTACCTAACCTACCCTCTCATACCGTACCTGCCTACCCACTACTTACCTAACCTACCCTCTCATACCGTACCTGCCTACCCACTACTTACCTAACCTACCCTCTCCTATCTTACCTGCCTACCCACTACTTACCTAACCTACCCTCTCATACCGTACCTGCCTACCCACTACTTACCTAACCTACCCTCTCATACCGTACCTGCCTACCCACTACTTACCTAACCTACCCTCTCCTATCTTACCTGCCTACCCACTACTTACCTAACCTACCCTCTCATACCGTACCTGCCTACCCACTACTTACCTAACCTACCCTCTCCTATCTTACCTGCCTACCCACTACTTACCTAACCTACCCTCTCATACCGTACCTGCCTACCCACTACTTACCTAACCTACCCTCTCATACCGTACCTGCCTACCCACTACTTACCTAACCTACCCTCTCCTATCTTACCTGCCTACCCACTACTTACCTAACCTACCCTCTCATACCGTACCTGCCTACCCACTACTTACCTAACCTACCCTCTCCTACCTTACCTGCCTACCCACTACTTACCTAACCTACCCTCTCCTACCTTACCTGCCTACCCACTACTTACCTAACCTACCCTCTCCATACCGTACCTGCCTACCCACTACTTACCTAACCTACCCTCTCCTATCTTACCTGCCTACCCACTACTTACCTAACCTACCCTCTCCTACCTTACCTGCCTACCCACTACTTACCTAACCTACCCTCTCATACCGTACCTGCCTACCCACTACTTACCTAACCTACCCTCTCCTATCTTACCTGCCTACCCACTACTTACCTAACCTACCCTCTCCTACCTTACCTGCCTACCCACTACTTACCTAACCTACCCTCTCATACCGTACCTGCCTACCCACTACTTACCTAACCTACCCTCTCCTATCTTACCTGCCTACCCACTACTTACCTAACCTACCCTCTCATACCGTACCTGCCTACCCACTACTTACCTAACCTACCCTCTCATACCGTACCTGCCTACCCACTACTTACCTAACCTACCCTCTCCTACCTTACCTGCCTACCCACTACTTACCTAACCTACCCTCTCCTATCTTACCTGCCTACCCACTACTTACCTAACCTACCCTCTCCTACCTTACCTGCCTACCCACTACTTACCTAACCTACCCTCTCCTACCGTACCTGCCTACCCACTACTTACCTAACCTACCCTCTCCTATCTTACCTGCCTACCCACTACTTACCTAACCTACCCTCTCTATCTTACCTGCCTACCCACTACTTACCTAACTTAGCACCAACTGGTGCGCTAACCAAAATACAGGGGGTGGTCTGCCCAGGTCTTACCTAGTGTGCATAGACAGTAAATAGTACGGGTTATGTATGACCGCAGGCCTCTTGCCCAAGCACTCCCTAGGTGCCTTCCCTTCCCCTTGGGAACAAAAAGAATGTAAACAAACACAGTTCTATTGGCACACACATACCTCAAATCAGTGGCTACAAAAATACTTAACAAAATCTGTCTCTGTGAAACAACCAAGACAAGGCAGGACATCAAATAAGCGCTCTCTCTCTCTCTCTCTCTCTCTCTCTCTCTCTCTCTCTCTCTCTCTCTCTCTCTCTCTCTCTCTCTCTCTCTCTCTCTCTCTCTCTCTCTCTCTCTCTCTCTCTCTCTCTCTCTCTCTCTCTCTCTCTCTCAGCAACAACCAACAAAGGCCATACCAAATCTCTCTTAACAACAACCAACACAGGACACACTAATCATCAGCCCTTCTCTCTCCTAACAAAGGAACACTTGCTTTTATAGCTTTAGAACGAGTCGGTAATTGAAGACAGCTGTTTCTGACGAGAGGGCGGGGTCAGCTCCTATCATCAATGGGCCCAACCAATCAGCTACTTGAGGGGAATTTCAGGAAGCCATCCTGAAACAGACACATACAAACAAAACCACAACACAGAAACTGGGGAACGTGTGTATGTGTGTGTCTGTGCCTATGTTTGTGTTGCTTCACAGCCCCCTCTCTAACGTAAGGTGTTTTTTATCTGTTTTTTAAATCTAATTTTACTGCTTGCATCAGTTACTTGATGTGGAATAGAGTTCCATGTAGTCATGGCTCTATGAGGTACTGTGCGCCTCCCATAGTCTGTTCTGGACTTGAGGACTGTCTTGGCATGTCTTGTGGGGTATGCATGGGTGTCTGAGCTGTGTGCCAGTACTTTAGACATACAGCTCAGTGCATTCAACATGTCAATAACTCTCATAAATACAAGTAGTGAGTCAATCTCTCCTCCACTTTGAGCCATGAGAGATTAACATGCATATTATTAATATTAGCTCTCTGTGTACATCCAAGGCCCAGCCATGCTGCCCTGTTCTGAGCCAATTGCAATTTTCTTAAGTCCTTTTTTTGGGCACCTGACCACATAACTGAACAGTTGTCAAGGTGCAACAAAACTAGGGCCTGTAGGGAATTCCTTGTTGATAGTGTTGTTAATTAACCTCTTGAAACTCCCCATCCCGGATCCGGGATTGTGACTAAGCCTCAGGCTCATTAGCATAACGCAACGTTAACGATTTCTGAAAATCGCAAATAAAATTAAAATAATGCGTTTGCTCTCAAGCTTAGCCTTTTCTTAACAACACTGTCATCTCAGATTTTCAAAATATGCTTTTGAACCATAGAAATTGACTAATTTGTGTAAGAGTATGCAAAGCTAGCATAGCATTTTGTGTAGCATGTAGCACGCAACATTTTCACAAAAGCCAGATAACCAAATAAATAAAATCATTTACCTTTGAAGAGCTTCTGATGTTTTCAATGAGGAGACTCCCAGCCACATACCAGATGCGCAGTGTTTCCTGAAAGCGTCTGTGTGTAGGAGAAATCGTTCCGTTTTCTACATTGCGCCTGGCTACCGAAACAAACCGAAAATGCAGTCACCTACAACGTGAAACTTTTTCCGGATTAACTACATAATATCGACCGAAACATGGCAAACGTTGTTTGGAATCAATCCTCAAGGTGTTTTTTCACATATCTCTTCATTGACATGCAGTTCGTGGAAGCTTGCTTCTCTCTCTGTGCCCCATGGAAAAATACTGGCAGGTGACTTTTTGCGCACCAATTTCGGCGCAGGACACCGGGCGGACACGTGGTAAATGTGGTCTCTTATGGTCAATCTTCCAACGATCTGCCTACAAATACGTCACAATGCTGCAGACACCTTGGGGAAACGACAGAAAGGGCAGACTCATTCCTCTTGCGTTCACAGCCATATAAGGAGATCATGAAAGACAGAGCCTCAAAAATCCTTGTCATTTCCTGGATGCCAAGTCATCTTGGTTTTGCCTGAAGCTCACGTTAAAGGGCACGCACAGAGAAGATATTTGTATTTCTGGACACGTCAGAGTGTTTTCTTTCGAACAGTAGCAATTATATGCATAGTCGAGCATCTTTTTGTGACAAAATATCTTGTTTAAAACAGGAACGTTTTTCTTCCAAAATGAAATAGCGCCACCATAAGTGTAAGAGGTTAAGAAGGCAGGCATCGCTGGACAGACTTCTCCCCATCTTAGCTACTACTGTATCAATATGTATTGACCATGACAGTTTACAATCTTGGGTTACTCCAAGCAGTTCAGCCATCTCAACTTGCTCAATTTACACGTTATTTATTTCCAGATTTAGTTGAGGTTTAGGGTTTAGTGAATGTTTTGTCCCAAATACAATGCTTTTATTTTTAAAAATATTTAGGGCGAATGTATTTCTTGCCACCCACTCTGAAACTAACTGCAAGTCTTTGTTAAGTGTTGCAGTCATTTCAGTTGCTGTAGTAGCTGACGTGTATAGTGTTGATCATCCACATACATAGACACTCTGGCTTTACTCAGTCAGTGGCATGTCGCTAGTAAAAATTGAAGAAAAAAATTGGTCCAGGTGTAAAAAAAAAGGTTAATTTTTTTTTGTCCTAAACAGCTACCCTGGGGAATTCCTGAATCTACCTGGATTGTGTTTGAGAGGCTTCCATTAAAGAACACCCTCTGTGTTCTGTTAGACAATTAACTCTTTATCCACAACATAGCAGGAGGTGTAAAGCCATAACACAAGTTTTTCTAGCAGCAGACTATAATCGATAATGTCAAAAGCTGCACTGAAGTCTAACGAGACAGCCCCCACAATCATTTTATCATAATTTTCTCTCAGCCAATCATCAGTCATTTGTGTAAGTGCTGTGCTTGTTGAGTGCCCTTCCCTATAAGCATGTTAAAAGTCTATTGTCAATTTGTTTGCTGTGAAATAGCATTGTATCTTGTCAAACACAATTTTTTCCAGAGGTTTACTAAGGGTTGGTAACAGGCTGATTGGTTGGCTATTTGAGCCAGTAAAGGGTGCTTTACTATTCTTGGGTAGCGGAATGACTTTAGCTTCCCTCAAAGCCCGAGGGCACACACTTTCTAGTAGGCTTAAATTGAAGATGTGGCAAATAGGAGTTGCAATATCGTCTGCTATTATCCTCTGTTAATGTTCTGTCCAGTTTGTCAGACCCCGGTGGCTTGTCATTGTTGATAGACAACAATGCTTTTTTCACCTCTTCCACACTGACTTAACGGAATTCAAAAGTACAATTCTTGTCTTTCATAATTTGGTCCGATATACTTGGATGTGTATTGTCAGTGTTTGTTGCTGGCATGTCATCTCTAAGTTTGCTTATTTTGCCAATGAAAAGTAATTTAAGTAGTTGGCAATATTAGTGGGCTTTGTGATGAATGAGCCATCTGATTCAATGAATGATGGAGTCGAGTTGGCTTATTTCCCCAAAATTCAATTTAACGTGCCCCAAAGCTTTTTACTATCATTCTTTATATAATTGATCTTTGTTTCATAGTACATTTTTATTTAGTTTAGTCACATGATTTCTTAATTTGCAGTACGTTTGGCTGCCAGACTTATTTGACATGCCTTTTGCCTCATCCCTCTCAACCATACAATTTTTAAATTCCTCATCTATCCAAGGGGATTAAACAGTTTTTACTGTCATTTTCTTAATGGGTGCGTACTTATTAGTAACTGGAATAAGCAATTTCATAAAGGTGTGAAGTGCAGCTTCCTCATTACACACCACAGACCAGCAAATATTCTTTACATCATCAACATATGAATCACTGCAAAACGTCTTGTATGACCTCTTATACACTATATTAGGCCCAGCCTTTGGAACTTTGGTGTTCCTAGATATGGCTATTATATTGTGATCACTACACCCTATGGATCTGGATACTGCTTTAAAGCAAATCTCTGCAGCATTAGTAAAGATGTGATCAATACATGTTGATGATTTAATTACTGTACTGTTTGTAACTACCATGGTAGGTTGACTGACAACCTGAACCAGGTTGCAGGCACTGGTTACAGTTTGAAGTTTTTTCCTGAGTGGGCAGCTTAATGATAGCCAGTCAATATTTAAATCACCCAGAAAATATACTTCTCTGTTAATATCACATACAATATCAAGCATTTTACAGATTTTGCCAGATACTGACTGTTAGCACTGACTGTTATCCTACCATAAACATGATCTTGACTGTACTTTAGGTCTCACGGCGGGTGACATCACCATGGCGACTAGGGCTTTGTCTCACTTTGTCTTTCCTTGCCTTTGTGCTTGCTTCGAGGCAAGCCACACTGAAGCATGCATGAGAACATCAGCTGTTCTGGACGACTGTGATCACGCTCTCCGTAGCCGATGTGAGCAAAACCTTTAAACAGGTCAACATTCACAAGGCTGCGGCTCCAGACAGATTACCAGGGCGTGTACTCAGAGCATGCGCGGACCAACTGGCAAGTGTCTTCACTGACATTTTCAACCTCTCCCTGACCGAGTCTGTAGTAACCACATATTTCAAGCAGGCCACAATAGTCCCTGTGCCCAAGAAAGCAAAGGTAACCTGCCTAAATGACTACTGCCCTGTAGCACTCACGTCTGTAGCCATGAAGTGCTTTAAAAGGCTGGTATTGGCTCACATCAACACCATCATCCTGGAAACCCTAGACCCACTCCATTTTGCATATCGCCCTAACAGATCCACAGATGATGCAATCTCAATCACACTCCACACTGCCCTTTCCCACCTGGACAAAAGGAACACCTATGTGAGAATGTTGTTTATTGACTACAGCTCAGCGTTCAACACCATAGTGCCCACAAAGCTCATCACTAAGCTAAGGACCCTGGGACTAAACACCTCCATATGCAACTGGATCCTGGATTTCCTGACAAACTGCCATCAGGTGGTAAGGGTAGGCAACAACACATCTGCCACGTGATCCTCAACATAGGGCCCTTCAGGGGTGCGTGCTAAGTCCCCTCCTGTACTCCCTGTTCACCCACGACTGCGTGGCCAAGCACGACTCCAACACCATCATTAAATTTGCTGACGACACAACACTGGTAGGCCTGATCACCGCCAATGATGAGACAGCCTATAGGGAGGAGGTCAGAGACCTGGCAGTGTGGTGCCAGGACAACAACCTCTCCCTCAACGTGATCAAGACAAAGGAGCTGATCGTGGACTACAGGAAAAGGAAGCCGAACACGCCCCCATTCACATCAACGCTGTAGTAGAGTGGTTCGAGAGTTTCAAGTTCCTTGGTGTCCACATCACTGACGAACTATCCTGGTCCAAACACACTAAGACAGTTGTAAGCTCTACACCTGTTGTATTCGGCACATTTTATTTGATTAATCGCATCATACAATATTTCCTCACCTGTATTGTATCACAACTGTATTGGAGGAGAATGTACAAGAGTCCCTCCCCTCTGACCTTCTTCTCCAATGGGTTTATAGGAGGAGGCTAGGAAAGGAATCGAAAAAGGATGAATTGAGAAAGAGTCTAATACTCACCTGTCAACTAGCTGTATGACGACCATACACTCACCCCTCTGCTACACTCACTGACCTCCTCCTTCTCCTCATCAACCTACACAGCCAGCAGAGCAGACTGTGAACTGAGTCAATCTAGCACCCACATAATTATTTTTTTATTAATTTAATTCTGCTACATTGACTCAGACCACACAGTTGGCGGCTGAGTTATACTGTCAGTGGCGTAGGAGGAGGTGAATGGGGTGTGATTGTAGCAGAGGTGAGCTGCAGGGGAGTTCTAGTTGCCACTGTGATATGATGTCATCCCCTGAGACTTGAAGAAGTGTCTCCTCCTGTCCATCATGAATGGATCTACAGTGCCTTGCGAAAGTATTCGGCCCCCTTGAACTTTGCGACCTTTTGCCACATTTCAGGCTTCAAACATAAAGATATATAACTGTATTTTTTTGTGAAGAATCAACAACAAGTGGGACACAATCATGAAGTGGAACGACATTTATTGGATATTTCAAACTTTTTTAACAAATCAAAAACTGAAAAATTGGGCGTGCAAAATTATTATTATTATTATTACAGTTTTATATCTTTATGTTTGAAGCCTGAAATGTGGCAAAAGGTCGCAAAGTTCAAGGGGGCCGAATACTTTCGCAAGGCACTGTATATTTGAATGCCATAAGCGTAATTTGATTAGGGTTTGTGTCCTGGCCCAGTCAGCCATACAGGGATTGATCTCATGCATTACGCCATGTAACAGTGATCCTTCACTGTGGTCACTCTCCAGGGGATCTTTCTCTTGGCTTCACTATCCGTGCTCTACCCTTTTGGTTACAGTGGATGTGAGATAATTTATGGCACGATTGCCCAATGCGAACATATGATGGGATTAGTATTGGCCTAGTGGGCGTGTCCAATGCAACTTGTACATGTGGCTTGACATTTATATACATGAAACAAGATTAGCAAATTCTCACACATTGTTTACATTTTGTTGATGTTTTCTCCATTTTGAAATTTTACTATTAGGAAAAGGAAAAGCACTCATACATTAGAGATTTTATGTGGGAATCATTTGCTAATAACTTGAAAGTATATAAAAGGTTGATAGATGATAGACAGTTAATGAGGATACCAGATTAGACGTCTCCAGCTACCATCATGAAATGGATTAGTGCAAGGCCTACCCTTGTTATGAAGGCAGGCCTTAAAGATGACCTGCACAGGAGAGAGACATTATTATCACATATCACTATCATGAGGGTGTGCAGAAAATATTATATTGAGGTTAATTTGATTTCTAAATAATACAGTTGCAATTTGTTTGCTTTATTTGTCATCCTGGTGGAATTAATATGCAGTTCAACATTATCACCACAAGGTGTTAGCTCTAGCATTTGAGTCATTTAACAAACACTCTTATCCAGAGCAACTTAATCTGGATAAAATATACATTTTCATACTGGTTCCCCATGGGAATTGAACCCACAACCATGGCATCAAGTGAGCCACAAGGTACTGTAGTCTGGCTTTACTATATGTAATGCCTAGCGTGAGGTCGATAATACATGCCTAGCACAAGCTAGCGGTAAATACATTAATAAAACTACAGTATGTTTCTTCATTGAAACTAAGTGGGCAATACACATTGGTAAAATATAGCTGCGCTTTGGAGGGAGCAGATGAAGAGCTAGGAGAGTAAGATTGGTGAGGAGGGAGAGAGACGTTGATAGTGGTAATTACTGCTGCCAGCTAACTTTTGATGTATACAATTTGTCCGTCAAACATTGGACTCATTTGTTAGCTACAATTAGTTTAGTTATTGTTAGCTGTTGTGAGAGAAATTAATATCTAGCTGGCTAACAAGGTAAGCGGATCTTTCTCTATCTTCACATCATGCTAGCTCTGTGGTTATTTGCTGTGCTAGGCAAATTGACCACTATCAGAGCAAACAGATAATAAACGGGAATAGATGTTGTTTGAGGATTTTGTTTAGTGGATCTGGTAGCAACAAGTCAATGTGTATACAACTCATTTGTTGCGTTTTTTTGGTTGGGTTAAGAAATACGAACTTGTAATGTTGTGTTAGCTAGCCAACAACTAGTTTACTGGGGAACCTCTCTGTTGCGCGTGTATATATAACATGTTATTGTTTTGTCAGTTGAAAAGGGCTGTAAGAAAATCGTTCACGAGTTCAAGGCAACTCTTTATTGTGACCTGAAATTCAGGAATCGCCCAGAAATACCGTCATAATTGTGTGAGGTACATTACAGTAGACCAGTTTCAAAGTTAAAGGTCATATAACTTAATTAAAAAAATATACTGTATATATATTCACAGAGAAATGGCATATTTCCAGTACACTACTTCCATACTACGATTTTCAAAAATGATTTCTCAGCTCTGTTTTTAGTCCATGGTTTATCATGCATCATATCCAACTGGTGTATGTAGTAGAGTATAGGATTATGAGTCATTTTCACTATCTCAAGGGGCAGGTTGCTGAATACAACAATCCATACAGAGGCTTGTTGAAATGATAAAAATACTACTGGTTGTCAAGGTGATGAATGTTGACTGTGAGCCATGCTCTACCAACTCAGCCACATGGGACCTGGGTGAATGTATGCCACCACCATGATGTTGAGGGATGGGCTCAAAATAAAGGGACAATTTTCTCAAATCTATTTGTATTTCTTGTCAGTCCACAAGTAGATGTTGTACATACAGACCTTATAGCTATCTGAATAGCAGCCCTGTGTTAACTTTGTGCCAAAACACATCATTGGTCTCACTTGATTTTAGGCATCTGGGGCCTCATTTATAACCATTGCATACATTTCACACAAAATATATCCATGTGCCATTTCTGAAAAGATTATGTACATATAAAAATATTGAGATTATAAACTCAGACCTGTTATAAAACTTTCTCAGTAACGTATGCTGTATTTGGCAAAGGACTGTGACAGTTTCTGAAAGAAAAAACATTGGCTAATTGTTGTGGACCTGTCAGCAGAACGTTTCAATTCAACAATGGTTTGCATTGACTTTTCCCCCAACCTAAATATGCTGGACTGCCCGCAAATTCTGAAACATTGTCTAAGCTACATTTTTCAAAATTATTTACAGTAGGCTACTTACATTAGTTGTGTACATACTTTAATTTATAGGATCCTACAGTTTATTTTCCTGCTGTAGCAAACTGGCTCAAACTACCTACCTGGGTGGCAGGTAGCTTAGTGGTTAGAGCATTGGGCCAGTAACCGAAAGGTTGCTGGAATCGAATCCCCGAGCTGACAAGGTAACAATCTGTTGTTCTGCCCCTGAAAAAGTCAGTTAACCTAAACAATATTTTTTTGTTAACTGACTTGCCTAGTTAAATAAAGGTTCAATTTAAAGAGGAATCCTACATCTGTGTGTGTCCTGATCAAAAGCTCTGCACTGTGTAGGAAGAGATCCTCCATGTTCCAACGAGAGTGACAGTTGATTTAATAACCAGTATCTCTCTGCTGTTGACACAGCTGACAAGTGATTCCCACTAGTGCCCACATACACGCGTGTACTGTACACATGCTCAAAAGTGCATGCAAACAGCTTTCTCCCTTATCATAATTCCTTTTTCTACAGATATAATGCCCCCCCCCTCCAGTTCTGAGCTCCCTGAGGAGAAGGGAGGAGAGTGGTACAGCAGAGCGGTACATCGTGAGTGGGGCTGTTTGTGTGCGTACGCTCGCAAAGAGGAAAGGAGAGCTCCATACACTCCCAGTCTGTGTCAGCAGCAGGCAGCCAGGCAGGCGTGGCATCCTGGGCTGGGTGGTAGGCTGAGCTACAAGTCTCTCCCTACATCTTGGAAGGCAACTGATCGATCTGGAGGCAAACAGAAGATCTGGAGACAAATGGAATAACAATTAAAAACAAGCTCAATACACCTGCTTTTCCTTGACGAGACAACTGGAGACCAGCTGTACAAGGGGTAGAGCATCTGAGCATCTAACTAACATTGAAGATCCGGGAATTGACTACCAAGGAGCACGTTCAGGGATTTTCTCCCCCTTCTATTTATCCTCCATCATTTCACCTTTTTTTTGGGGGGGGGGGGGGGTGACAGAGCAGTGAAAGGGTTAATCTAGAAAGATAACCCAGTAAACAGTGTTACCACTTCTTGCACCCTGAGGAAGAGGGCATGGCTGCCCCAGAAAAAGCCTCAGCCCCGTCTCCATCCCCAGCATCTCCAGGAGGGGCCCAGGACATGCTAGCAGTCCCAGCCAAGGCACACCTCCCTGGGGGAGGCGCGGGGCTCAATAAGGACCTAGTGCAGATCCTCCGGGAGAACCTGCTGCAGCAGGAGTGCCCCTCTCGCACCTGCCTGGGCCCTCACTCGTCCTCCTCAGTGTCTGCCCGGCTGTCCCCCACCACACTGTCCCCCCGCAACTCGCCCCGCCTGCTGCGTCGCATGCTACTCAACAACAACCTGCACAAGCAGAGGAGGTTCACCGTGGCTCACACCTGGTAAGGAGAGCGACCAGACTTTTTCCAGGCCTGTGAGGGAAGGGGAACAGGCTTTTAGGGCAATTCCTGTCATTGAAATCATCCCACTGAAATGTGTGAATTTGTGAATTGAATTTAAATGCACTTGACAGTTGACAAAATGTTTATGAAATTCACCCGCTAAATTTTGTTAAATTCAGGAGAATGAAATTGGATTGACAAATTTTTAAAAACTCAACCCGTATTTAAAACAGTGCTGGAAATGTTAAATGTATGAATTGAATTTCAAACTTCAAAAAGTATCTTGAACTAACTCTTGGTCTTAGTGTGGTAATTCTACCAATTCAATGCATACACTGTCAAATGACTTGCATTTTGTTTGTGTTGGTAATTGCTAACCTTTTTCCCTCAGTATGAATAGCAGTTGCAATATAACTGTAACCAAAGTATAATTTGGCTGCCAACTGAGTTTTACTCCATAGCATTTATTCTATAACATCGTCTCCATAGCTACCGCTCTAACTTGTTCCTGTTGCATTGTGCTATGCTTGCCACACATGACTAGGTACCTGTCTCAGGAGCCACTCTTTTTCAGCCATCCAGGTGTGCCTTCGCATTATGATTGATTTTCATGATGAATAATTTGTTCATTTACGTCTAATGTAGTTCAACTTAGAATATGGTGAAAAATACCATTTAAGTCACTGACAGTGAGATAATACAATATTCTATTTCTGGTCTAACTTCTGGGGAAAATTACATGGAAAGCTTCTTTGAACAGGTGTTATAGTTAGTCTATGTGAAAAACATCTGTCATATACGCTCACTGGACAGTTTATTAGGCACACCACCCCATTCACGAAAATGGATCAGTCCTGCAGACAGTGAGTCATGTGGCCATAAAGCAGGCTGACAGATAATCAAGGCATTCAGTTACTGTTCGATTGAACGTTAGAATGGGCAAAACAAGTGATCTAAGCGACTTTGAGCGTGATATGATCGTCGGTACCAGGCTCGCCGGATCCAGTATCTCAGAAACTGCATCCCTCCAGGGCTTTTCACACATGAAAGGGTTTCCCGAGTGTGGTGCGACGAACAAAAAACATCCAGTCAGCAGCAGTCCTGTGGGCTAAGACAGCAGGTTGATTAGAGAGGTCGAAGGAGAATGGCAAGAATCGTGCAAGCTAACAGGCGGGCCAGAAACAGATAAATAACAGCGCAGTACAACAGTTTTGTGCAGAACAGCATATCGGAACAGATAACTCGTCGATCCTGGTCATGGATGGGCTATTGCAGCAGACGACCACACTGGGTTCCATTCCTGTCAGCTAAAAACAAGAAGGGGTGTCTCCAGTGGGCCCACGATCACCAACACCGGACAATTGAGGAGTTAAAAACATTGCCTGGAACATTACAACGAGTTCAGTTTACTTGAGTGGCCTGCGCAGAAGGGCAGCCATCTGTCCTTCTGAAACATTGTCTAAAATGTAGCTTAGACAGCCATCTCTGCAGCACTCCACCAATCAAGCCTTTATGGTAGAGTGGCCAGACGGAAGCCACTCCTCAGTAAAAGGCACATGACAGCCCGCTTGGAGTTTGCCGAAAGGCACTTAAAGACTCTCAGACCATGAGAAACAAGATTTTCTGGTCTGATGAAACCAAGATTGAACTCTTTGGCCTGAATGCCAAGCGTTACATCTGGAGGAAACCTGGCACCATTCCTATGGTGAAGTATGGTGGTGGCAGCATCATGCTGTGGGGATGTTTCGGTGTCCCCCCCATGCGATGGTTGAGCTAACGTGCGCTAATGTGATTAGCATGAGGTTGTGAATAACCAGAACATTTCCAGGACATAGACATATCTTATATAGGCAGAAAGCTTAAATTCTTGTTCATCTAACTGCACTGTTGTCACGGCTGGCTGATGGACTGGACCAAAGAAAAGCATGGTAAGGGTACATTTTCTCTTTATTCAAAAATGACGCCGACAAAACGAAGAACAAAAACCAAACATTGAAGCTTTGGGCTATGTGCCCTGAACAAAGACCAAGTTAGCTTCCCACAAAACAGGTGGGGGAAAAGGGCTCCTAAGTATGGTTCTCAATCAGAGACAACGATAGAGAACCACACCCGGCCAAACACATAGAAATAGAAAATCATAGAACATAGAACATAGACTGCCCACCCACCCTGACCAAACCAACATAGAGACATAAAACGCTCTCTACGGTCAGGGCTTGACAACTGTCAAATTTACAGTAGCTATAACTTTGAAAACATATCATGCTATTGTTTGAGGAGAGTGCATAGTTAAGTACTTGAGAATGTATATATTGACCAATTAGGCACTTTTGGGCAGACTTGATACATTTTGAACAGAAATGTAATGGTTCATTGGATCAGTCTAAAACTTTGCACATACACTGCTTCCATATAATAATATAAAATGCGCCTAAACTTGAATAATACATTGTGGCCTTTCTCTTGTGTTTCAAAAATGCTGAAAAAATGATATTTTATCAGATCTAA
This sequence comes from Oncorhynchus masou masou, assembly GCF_036934945.1. Lineage (NCBI taxonomy): Eukaryota > Metazoa > Chordata > Actinopteri > Salmoniformes > Salmonidae > Oncorhynchus > Oncorhynchus masou. The sequence goes on along the minus strand of NC_088239.1, from coordinate 78,027,961 downwards.
TGTGTTATATTCTACATTAATTTCACATTTCCACAAACTTCAAAGTGTTTCCTTTCAAATAGTATAAAAAATATGCATATCCTTGCTTCAGGTTCTGAGCTACAGGCAGTTCGATTTTGGTATGTAATTTTAGGCGAAAATTGAAATTGATCCTTTTAAGGGTTTGAATACTTACAGTAGCATTCAAAAGTTTGGACACACCTGCTCATTCAAGGGTGTTTCTTTATTTTGACTATTTTCTACATTGTAAAATAATAGTGAAGACAACAAAACTTAGAAATAATACATGGAATTATGTATTATTCAAAGCAGTCCCCCTATGCCTTGATGACAGCTTTGCACACTCTTGGCATTCTCACAACCAGTTTAACCTGGAATGCTTTTCCAACAGTCTTGAAAGAGTTCCCACATATTCTGAGCACTTGTTGGCTGCTTTTCATCTGGCTGTCATCTGATGCAACACTCCATATTCTCCTTCTTGGTCAGATAGGCCTTACACAGCCTGGATGTGTGTTTTGGGTCATTGTCCTGTTGAAAAACAAATGATAGTCCCACTAAGCGCAAACCAGATGGGTTGGCATATCGCTGCAGAATGCTGTGGTAGCCATGCTGGTTAAATCACTGACAGTGTAAGCAGCAAAGCACCCCCACACCATCACATCTCCTCCTCCATGCTTTAAGGTGGAAACCACACATGCGGAGATCATCCGTTCACCTACGGTTGGAACGAAAAATCTCAAATATGGACTCATCAGACCAAAGGACAGATTTCCACCGTCTTCCTTTCCTCTCGAAGTCATCTTGAGAGCCAGATTCATCATAGCGCTTGATGGTTTTTGCGACTGCACATTTTCTGGATTGACTGACATTCATGTCTTAAAGTAATGTCATTTCTCTTTGATTATTTTAGCTGTTCTTGCCATAATATGGACTTGGTCGTTTACCAAATAGGGCTATCTTCTGTATACCACCCCTACCTTGTCACAACACAACTGATTGCCTCAAACGCATTAAGAAGGAAAGAAATTCCACAAATGAAGGCACACCTGTTAATTTGAAATGCATTCTGGTTGACTACCTCAAGCTGTCATCAAGGCAAAGGGTGGCTATTTTGAAGTATCTCAAATATGAAATATATTTTGATTAGCTTAACACTTTTTTCTGTTTAATCAACTTCTTGATATGCCACACCTGTCAGGTGGATGGATTATCTTGGCAAAGGAGAAATGCTCACTAACAGGGATGTAAACTAATTTGTGCACATTTTAGATAAATTAGCTTTTTGTGCCTATGGAACATTTCTGGGATATTTTATTTCAGCTCATGAAACATGGGACCAACACTTGACATGTTGTGTTTTTATTTTTGTTCAATATAATTCAAATACTGAGCTGTGTTGTATGTTTAAAAAATAGACAATTATGTTATTTTGTATTAAAACAATTGCTCAGAGAAAGAGATTTTGTTTAACAAGTAATGTTTTTTTCCTCAAAAAGATAGGTGTCAGAATTATTGTCACCCCTAAATATTCTTGTAAAAAAAATGACATCTGCATTACCATTCTACTTGTTTAAGTTAATCTCAGTTCCATGGCTTCCTGTTTCACTAAGGAATGAAAATGAGGTAATACACAAGTAAAATCCCTTTGTCAGAGAGCTTACAAACGAAAAGAGACAAATGGTTGTTGACCTTCATAAATCAGGCAATGGGTACCAAACATTTTGAGAAAAATGTGATATACCACTTACCACTATTAGGGCAACAATTAAGAAGTTTTAAACTACTGGAACAGTGGTAAACTTGCCTGGTATGGGAAACAAGTGTATCCTGTCCCCACACACAGTGAGGAAGATGGTTCGGGAGCCAAAAAAAGGGCCATCACCAAGACTCCAAATAACCATGCCAACGGGGTTGCCAGAAAAAAAGCCTTTATTAAGAGCAACCAACAAATGTAAACGCCTGGAGCTTGCTAAACAGCATTAGCACTTGGATTGGAGCCGGGTCTATGGTCCGATGACACGAAAATAGAGCTATTTGGCCATGCACATCAGGGGTAGGTTTACTGTTGAAAGAAGAGTACACATGCAGAAAAGAACCTCATACTGTAAAATATGGTGGTGAATCTTTGATGTTATTGGGCTGTTTTACTTCCGCTGGTCCTAGGGCCCTTTTTAAGATCAACAGCATCTAGCATGTACCAGGACATGGTTGCCTTTGCCAGGAAGCTGAAACTTGGCCGCAAGTGGTGGATCTTCCAACAAGACAATAACCTCAATCACATATTGAGTTTTTTTTTACAGCAAAAACAACATTTTTAAATGGCCATTTCAATCTCAGACTTGCACCCCATTGAAAACCTGTGGTTTGAATTGAAGAGGGCCGTCCATAAGTGCAGACGAAGGATATCAAGGATCTGTAAAGATTCTGTATGGAGGAATGGTCTAAAATCCCTCCCAATGTGTTCTCTCAATCTCATTATGTTCTTTAGAAAAAGGCTCGGTGCCGTTATCCTCGCAAGGTGAGGGTGCCAGAGTATTGACATTCTGACACCTATCTTTTAGAGTTTGTAATACTTGATAAGCAGAATCTCTTTCTCTGAGCAATTGCATTAGTATAAAATAATATATATATATATTTTTGTTTGCATACAAAATAGCTCAGTATTTGTATTATTTATTTTTTAGTCTTTTTTACTCATCTTTATCAAGGGTGCAAATAATTTTGTACCTGACTGTACGCTCACAGAAGTTGAATAGATGGAAAGTACTGTATGGACAAAATTGAGAAATTATTTGGTTCCAGCAGCCCAGCCACAGAGGCGGTTCCTACTTTTATCTTATCAGACCAGCTGTGCTAAAATAAATCCCTGGACACTCCTGTATTCCCCTGTATTCCCCCAAGGGAGAGAACTTCCTTCTGAGAGAATTATTCACTCCTGCATATTCATAAAGCACTCCTCTCTGATCTCGCCTCCACTGTAATTCTGGCTTTCTGCATTCATAAACATATCCCTGCGGTTTCCTAGAGCAGCAAAGATGAATGAGAAAGGATAATCGTGAGGACTCTTCAATGCATTGTAGGCTATTGTGTTGTACTTTATTGTATTGATTGTATTCACCAGCAATGGTGAATGTGTTCAATTGCCATCACTTCATCATCGATGATCACACGAAGGGTGCAAGTAAGTTGGAGATTTTAGGTCAAACAAAGTCATTTAAATCAGAAATATTAAGGAGATTATACACAGTAAGAGGATCTCAATACAAGTCAAAGGGACACCCTATGAAGATCCAGATTGGATTCAGAGGGCAGAGAAAGTGACGGAAGACAGAGGGAGTGAATTTGTTCTCCGTGACACGGTGCATCTGTTCATGCTCGAGCTGACAACAGATAACAGAATTAATCCCGTCTTTCCCCTCGGTTGCAACTGAACCCTTTGAACCAGGAAGGGGCTGGAAGTCTGTCTCTCCTGCAGCCCTTTGAACCAGGGAGGGGCTGTAGGTCTGTCTCCCCTGCTGCCCTTTGAACCAGGGAGGGGCTGCAAGCCTGTCTCTCCTGCAACTGAACCCTTTGACCAAGGTAGAGGCTGGAAGTCTGTATCTTGTGCAGCTGAGCCCTTTGAACCAGGGAGGGGCTGGTATTCTGTCTCACGGCAATGTCGCCCCCCCATATAAATGTCGCCCCCCCCCCCTTTACTCCTGTTATTGGAGGTATAGTGCTTAGTGTAGAGGCAGAGAAAACAAGGGCTAGAGGGTGAGAAAGTAAGAGGGAGAGAGAAAAATTTTGACCGAAAGAGAGTGAAACCCATAGAATGTTTCGGTTAGCCTAGCGTGACATTGTGGTTAGTGCCGTGAGTCACAAGTCTACATTCTGAGTTTCCCTTTGCACACATGAGATTAGGGTCACTAAAGCCCTCGTGATAATGTTTCCCAAAAGCCTAATTTCCCACCACAAGTTAATGGCACTTTCCCACCATGAACTCTTAGTGTGACAACGTGGAGGTTTAATATAAACCCCCTGATCGCGGCAGGAACTCGATGAGATCAAACCATGACCTGGATATCTACTACAAATGCACAAATGCACGTCGATGGAAAGTGATGTTTGACTGTGCGACTTGTGTATTTGGAAATGTCAAGAAGATACTCTAGAGTGCTTTGAGCATCTATGGCACAAGTGGTATGTTATCTGACTCTCACACACACACACACACACACACCCACACAAATAATTTAAAATGATCTGGTCTGATTCACCTGACCTGTCATGAAAAGAGAGAACACCTAAAGGAGAAATACCTTAGTACTTGACACGTATGCCTTAAAGTGTAGGGGGCATGTTCTTTTATACCCAAAACTAACAGCAGAGTGGCATATTATTCCACCTAATTGGCATATAGTCAGCATATGACAACATAAATATGAAAACTGACTTTAGTTTGGGAATTTCTGCAATGACGTCTTTAAGAACAACAGTTGAATCGGTGGTCAAATCTCGGTAGGCTAGCTGACCTAAAGGGCTGGCTTTGCAAGGTAATACATTAGAAAAATCCTTGCTTGTAGTAATGAAAATAGATTGTTGAGGACGTCACAATACGGGCTCTAATTCTCTGGCATTCTTCAGAAGGTTGATCACCTATTTGTTTTTTTTAAATGTCATCTAAAATATGAAAGTGAAAGAGAACTTTGTAATTGCAACTTTTATTTATAATTATCAGTGGATTGTGTGTGTTAAACAGCAGCCCAAAATGTTGCTTTCTCTTTAAGCACAGCTGTCAGAGCATCTCAGAGTAGGAGTGATGATCTAAGATCAGTTAGATCATGTAAAATAAGATTATGTAAATAGGCGGGGATCCTAGATCAGCACTTCTTCTTTGAGATGTTTGATAGATACAGCACTTGATGTGATCAGGGGCATAAACGGATGTTTTCCTTTTCAGCAATAATTCATCATCATGTCTATTATCTATTTCATGCCTTCAGGGAGAATCTTGAACAATTCTAGAATGGTCTTGAACGCTCCCATCAGGCCCCATGTTTTCTCTCTCAGCATTTGTACCAAACCTTGTTTGCAATAGCTAACAATTAATCAATCCATTAAATTACATTGATTGATGGTGAATAAATATGGACTGCTCTTGATGTCATCAAATTAACATCGGCCAATGTGCCACTCCAAATCAAGGCTTGTTGTATTTCTGGATTAAGCTGACCTAAATGTTCTGTTCAATAGTATCAGTGATGGAAAGGTCAGGGTGTCACGGCTCTCCTCTTCCTCTTCTGATAATAAAGCAACAGAACACTGAACAAAAACAACAAAGTTAACGAATGAAACCCGAAACAGTTCTGTCTGGTGTAGATACAAACACACAGCAGAAAACAATCACCCACGAAACACAGGTGGGAAAAAGCTACCTAAGTATGATTCTCATGTACTTCGGCGCCGACAGAGATGGCCGCCTCGCTTCGCGTTCCTAGGAAACTATGCAGTTTTTTGTTTTTTTTACGTGTTATTTCTTACATTAGTACCCCAGGTCATCTTAGGTTTCATTACATACAGTCGAGAAGAACTACTGAATATAAGAGCAGCGTCAACTCACCATCAGTACGACCAAGAATATGACTTTCGCGAAGCGGATCCTGTGTTCTGCCTTTCACCCAGGACAACGGAATGGATCCCAGCCGGCGACCCAAAAAAACAACTTCGTAAAAGAGGGAAACGAAGAGGTCTTCTGGTCAGACTCCGGAGACGGGCACATCGTGCACCACTCCCAAGTATACTTCTCGCCAATGTCCAGTCTCTTGACAACAAGGTTGATAAAATCCGAGCAAGGGTAGCATTCCAGAGGGACATCAGAGACTGTAACGTTCTTTGCTTCACGGAAACATGGCTCACTGGAGAGACGCTATCGGAGTCGGTGCAGCCAGCTGGTTTCTCCACGCATTGCGCCGACAGAAACAAACTGGTAAGAAGAGGGGCGGGGGCGCATTATCTACCAAGGGAATTCTCTTCGATTATAATCACAGCCGTATATATTCCCCCTCAAGCAGACACATCGATGGCTCTGAACGAACTTTATTTGACTCTTTGCAAACTGGAATCCATGCATCCTGAGGCTGCATTCATTGTAGCTGGGGATTTTAACCAGGCTAATCTGAAATCTGGACAAGAGGAATACCTATGTGAGAATGCTGTTCATCGACTACAGCTCGGCATTTAACACCATAGTAGCCTCCAAGCTCGTCATCAAGCTCGAGACCCTGGGTCTCGACCCCGCCCTGTGCAACTGGGTACTGGACTTCCTGACGGGCTGCCCCCAGGTGGTGAGGGTAGGCAACAACATCTCCACCCACTGATCCTCAACACTGGGGCCCCACAAGGGTGCGTTCTGAGCCCTCTCCTGTACTCCCTGTTCACCCACGACTGCGTGGCCACACACGCCTCCAACTCAATCATCAAGTTTGCGGACAACACAACAGTGGTAGGCTTGATTACCAACAACGACAAGACGGCCTACAGGGAGGAGGTAAGGGCCCTCGAAGTGTGGTGTCAGGAAAAAATGACTACTATTCTCCATATTTGACAATATATTCCCAGGTCTAGTGCACGTCAGAGATGTGCTGATGTGAATTCAAGCTGAGAGATTCTCTCTCTCTCTATTCATTTCAAACAGAGAATAAGAGATGAACGAGTCCTAAGGTCTTTTGTAGCTTTGCACTCAACAGCATGGCTTCATTTCAATATGAAAGTCCCGGCTGCGGTGAGCGGTGCATTGGTGCATTCATCCAACCCATTGCTCAGATGTTCATTCAGTGAACTCTTTGTGTACGTATGATACCGCTCTGAGGTAAAGCTCTCTCCTCCTCATCCATTTGCTGCAGATTCATTCATATGTTAGTCTTTATGAGATGAGAAATTCATCAGACAGTCTAAATTTGCCCTCGGAAATCCCAGACGTAGTGCAGCAGCATTAGGTCTGGGGATCATGTAGAATTTTCTTGGCCACTTCGACAGTGTAAGGAGCAAACATTGGGGAGGGTGCTCTTCAGACAGACAACTCTCCCAACATATCACAAGTTTGGGTAGACGGGGCTTAAAACGTGGGCGGGAATTGTACTCATGAAGAATAATCCCCTACTCATGAAGAATAATCTCCTCTGAAACATGACAGAAGCGGACACAATGCGGAGGCAGAGAGCTTGGCTAATTTTAGCCACAGACAGTTAATGGTTGTAAAATTGTTACGCTAACATCATAGCGCATGCAAACTACTCACTGTCAAATACACTCATTGAAAATATCCTCTCCAAGCTCCATCTAGCTAGCTACCAATTTTGTGTCCGATGGGACTGTTTATGGAAAGACATTAACGGATAAGGTTCTAGACAGATTTCTTGCACTCATCCCATAATCGCTTCCTCTCTGCCCAACTGATACTGGTCGTTGTACAAATGTGTATACTGGCGCATTGGTGACATTGTGGGAGGGAACCCATCTGTCTAGTCTAGAGTCTAGACAGATAGACTATTCAACATTTTTTACAGAGTTTGCAAGTACTCCAGCATTAGCTTAATCATGCTCAATTAATGTGATTTATCATTTATCATGATTAACATGAAGCTCAGAATAAAAACCTGCTTACACAGGGGTCCCCCACCAGGACTGAGAGCTGCAAATGTAGGTGACCTCCTTATAACACCGTTCCTGGCAGTTCAGTCTCTGCTGTGTATCCTGCCATTTAGCACAAGGAAAATTCAATTAAGGACAAGCCGGGTTTGGTTCTGTCTCGTGTTTAATCGGAGCGACGAGAGATGCTCTTGTAATGTTTTTATTTCCCATGGCAACAAGCTTTTCCTGCAAACCCCAACAGGTGTGCGTCCCAAATGACACCCTATTCCCTACATAGTGCACTACTTTTGATCAGATTCCTATGGGCCCTGGTCGAAAGTAATACACTAAATAGGGAATAGGGTGCCATTTGGAATGCTGCCTAGCTGTGACCGGCATTGCCTTTGAGGTGGTTTGGCCCTAATAGTTTTTTCCACACCTTCTCATTCTCAGACAGTTAGAACACACTGGAGGAGGATGACTGTAAAGCCAACACTTTATGGGCCAGCGATGTCGCCTTCAGTTTGCTGTTTCTAAGAAATACTATAAACAAGAATTAATGGGTTCAAACACTATTTAGGGTATTTCACATACTTTCAAATACATTTGGAAGTTAGTATTTAAATATTTTTTGGGGGGAAAGACAAGCAGTTGAATATTGGAATTTATTTGGAAATACACTTGGGTGTCACGTTTGTCGTATGGAGGAGACCAAGGCGCAGCGTGATATGAATACATCTTCTTTAATAAGAAGAAGAACACTTAAACAAACTATACAAAATAACAAGACGACCGTGAAGCTATACTATAAATGTGCATACACAGGCAACTAGACATAGACAATAACCCACAAAATACCCAAAGCAGATGGCTGCCTAAATATGGTTCCCAATCAGAGACAACGATAAACATCTGCCTCTAATTGAGAACCAATCTGGGCAACCGTAGACATATATAAACACCTAGATGATAAACAACCCCATAAACCTACAAAACCCCTAGACAGTACAAAAACACATACATCACCCATGTCACACCCTGACCTAACCAAAACAATAAAGCAAACAAAGAATACTCAGGTCAGGGCGTGACATTGGGAAGTATTTGAAAATACTCAAATACACTGACTGGAATACACTCCCATGCATTTAACCCAGATATTTGAAAATAGTATTTGAAATAAGTATTTGAAGATACTTTCAAATAGTAAGCTCTTTACAGAACATTTTTATACTATCAAATACTTCCAATAGAAGTAGTTGATTCAGACCTCATTATTTGAAAATACTGAAATACACAGAAAATAAGTGTTTAAATAACAAATACCCAAATACACATCTATTTGAATCCAGTCTGATGTATTGAGAAGTTGACGTAGATGTGGACACCTTATTTAAGCTTGATGTGGAAGACAAAAGTGTGTTGCTAAAGTAACCTTCAGCACATGTAATTATGTAAATTATTTTGTAACCGTATGTCCTAAAATAATGGAGAATCATTCCAGACTGTTATCTAGGGCTGGGAATTGGCAGGGGCCTCACGATACGATATTATCACCATACTTAGGAACTGATTCTATATGCATTGTGATTTGATACTGCAATTTTATTGCGATTCGAATTGGCTAAAATATTGCTCAGTATTTATGCCACTATATGTATTGTTTTGGCATGTTGTTTAAACTCCCAACCCTTAGCATAACCACTCACTAGCATGAACATAACCTTATCCTAACGCGAATCGGCTTTGGTAACCTTAACCACTTACAGTGCCTTCAGAAAGTATTCACACCCCTTGACTGAATTTAAAACGACTACATTTAGATTTTATTGGTCACTGGCCTACCCCATAATGTAAAAGTGGAATTATGTTTTTAGAAATGTTTAAAACTTCATAAAAAATGAAAAGCTATGAAATGAAATGTCTTCAGTCAATACATTTGTAACCCTTTGTTATGGCATGCCTATGTAAGTTCAGGAGTAAAAATGTGCTTAACATGGACACACTGATGGTGTTTAACATGATTTTTTATTTTTTTTCTACCTAATCTCTGTACCCCACACATAAAATTATCTGTAAGGTCCCTCGGTTGATCTGTGAATTTCAAACACAGATTCAACCACAAAGACCAGGGAGGTTTTCCAATGCCTTGCTTTGGTAAAAAAATGCCTCGCATTGGTAAAAAAAAGCTGACATTGAATTGTATCAATACACCCAGTTGCTACAAAGATACAGGTGTCCTTCCTAACTCAGTTGCCGGAGAAGAAGGAAACAGCTCAGGGATTTCACTTTAAAATAGTTACGGAGTTTCATGGCTGTGAAACTATAGCATTGTAGTTTCTCCACAATACTAACCTAATTGACAGAGTGAAAAGAAGGAAACCTGTACAGAATACAAATATTCCAAAACATGCATCCTGTTTGCAACAAGACACTAAAGTAATACTGCAAAAAAAATGTAGCAAAGCATTAACTTTTTGTCCTGAATACAAAGTGTTATGTTTGGGGCAAATCCAAAACAAGACATTCCTGAGTTTCACTCTCCATATTGTCAAGCATAGTGTTGACTGCATCATGTTATGGGAATGCTTGTAATCGTTAAGGACACGTTTTTCAGGATAAAACATTTACGGAATGGAGCTAAGCACAAGGAAATTCCTAGAGGGAAACCTGGTTTTGTCTGCTTTCCCCCAGACACTGGGTGATTAATTCACCTTTCAGCAGGAAAATAACCTGAAACACAATGCCAAATCTATGCTGGAGTTGTTTACCAAGAAGACTGTGAATATTCCTGAGTGGCCGAGTTACAGTTTTGACTTAAATCTGCTTGAAAATGGATGGCAATACCTGAAAATGGTTGTCTAGCAATGATCAACAACCAATTTGACAGAGATTAAAGAATTTGGAAAAGAACAATGGGCAAATGTTGCACAATCCAGATGTGCAAAGCTCTTAGAAACCTACCCAGAAAGACTCACAGCTGTATTCGCTGCCAAAGTCGATTCTAACATGTATTGACCCATGGTGTTGAATATTTATTGAATCAAATACTGTATATGAATGTTTAATTATTATTTTTTATTTTTTTATTTTTTACAATTTAGAATTTTTCTTCAACTTTGACATGACTGACTATTTTGTGTAGATCTTTGACAATTTTCACCTCAATTAAATCAATTTTAATAATCCCACTTTGTAACACACTATATGTGGAAAGAGCCAAGGAGTGTGAATACTTTCTACTTGGACTGTACTAAGCTTAAACTTACCTTAACCACTCACTAGCATGCCTAACCTTTGTCGATCACACCCGCATATAAATACTAGCCATTATGTGAGTCGGAGAATAATAGAGAATCTGTGCCTCGACACATTCCAGTCTCAGAGCTCTACGGACAATTCCTTCGACCTAATGGCTTGGTTTTTGCTCTGACATCCACTGTCAACTGTGGGACCTTATATAGACAAGTATGCCTTTCTAAATCATGTCCAATCAATTGAATTTACCACAGGTGGACTCCAATCAAGTTGTAGAAACATCTCAAGGATGATCAATGGAAACAGGATTCACCTGAGCTCAATTTCGAGTCTCATAGCAAAGGGTCTGAATACTTATATGAATAAGGTATTTCTGTTTTTCATTTGGAATACATTTGCAAAAAATTCTAAAAGCCTGTTTTCACTTTGTCATTATGGGGTATAGTGTGTAGATTGCTGACAATTTATTTTTATTTAATCAATTTTTGAATATGTATGTAATGTAACAAAATGTGGAAAAAGTCAAGGGGTCTGAATACTTTCTAAAGGCACTGTATTTATGCTGTTATGTGACAGAGAATATGAGCATTTTGTGCAATTAAGTTGATAGACTATTACACAGGAAAGCATCACTACAATTGTGTCATATCCTCACAGGAACGTGATCCACTGTGATCCACTGTTAAGATCCCACTAATGTTGGACATCGTCACGTGTAGTTGAATCTTCACCAAAAAAATGATGCTTCACTCAGTGGTTCATAAAAGGCCATGCGTGTTTGCACACCATGTATAGAGGGAGACAGCGAGAAAAAGCTCTGTGTATACATAGGTATTGTACCATTTAGTCTTTAAATGTCAACACACACTAATTGCGTGTGTATATTAGATAAACACACGGTAGGTAAGACCTGGTAACAACTCTTGCCAAAGTAAATACGCAGGATGGAAAACAATGATCTGTGCAATAAACACCTCCCATTCAGAACCAATTGCTTTTATCAGTGGAAAAAACGCTATGCGCTATCAGCTCTCCACTCAGCGCTGTTGAACTTTTTGCAACTACTCCATTGTCTTTCACTCAATTTTGTTTTCTTAGAAATGTCCGTTGATGTTTTTTACGGCTGTGATTTTTGTGTTTGGTTTTATCGTTTTAGAACTAATTGATTTTGTATCTCTTCTTTAATATCTGTTCTAGGCCCTCCCACAGATAGAGATAGCATGTACGGTCTAGGCTCTCCCACAGATGGAGATAGCATGTACGGTCTAGGCTCTCACACAGATAGAGATAGCATAGACGGTATAGGCTCTCCCACAGATAGAGATAGCATGTACGGTATAGGCTTTCCAACAGGTGGAAATGGCATTTACGGTATTGTCACGAGAATTTTCAATCCCAACGATAATAACTGACAATCAATAGCTCTGACCAATCCCCGAGATCTGTAAGACCATGGGTTTAATAATAATTAGTCAAAGACTCAGCTTATGCAAAAAGAGAGTACAGTTTATTCACGAGACCGTTCTCCCGTCCATTATACAAAGACATCCATTTTATAGCTGCGCACATACTTCCACACAAACAGTAGTTATCCTACGCACATACTTCCACACAAACAGTAGGTATCCTACGCACATACTTCCACACAAACAGTAGGTGAGTTTTATCCTTCTCCATAGTTCTCACCACTGTGTATCACTACCCAGCCGACAGTTCCATTCCCCCGAGATTAGGGAAACCTTGGACCCGTACAAATCAGCTGGGCTTGACAATCTGGACCCTCTATTTCTGAAACTATCCGCCGCCATTGTAGCAACCCCTATTACCAGCCTGTTCAACCTCTCTTTCATATCGTCTGAGATCCCCAAGGATTGGAAAGCTGCCGCAGTTTGGGTCCAGGGGAGACACCCTGGACCCAAACTGTTACAGACCTATATCCATCCTGCCCTGCCTATCTAAGGTCTTCGAAAGCCAAGTCAACAAACAGGTCACTGACCATCTCGAATCCCACCGTACCTTCTCCGCTGCGCAATCTGGTTTCCGAGCCGGTCACGGGTGCACCTCAGCCACGCTCAAGATACTAAACGATATCATAACCGCCATCGATAAAAGACAGTACTGTGCAGCCGTCTTCATCGACCTTGCCAAGGCTTTCGACTCTGTCAATCACCATATTCTTATCGGCAGACTCAGTAGCCTCGGTTTTTCTGATGACTGCCGTGCCTGGTTCACCAACTACTTTGCAGACAGAGTTCAGTGTGTCAAATCGGAGGGCATGCTGTCCGGTCCTCTGGCAGTCTCTATGGGGGTGCCACAGGGTTCAATTCTCGGGCCGACTCTTTTCTCGGTATATATCAATGATGTTGCTCTTGCTGTGGCCGATTCCCTGATCCACCTCTACGCAGACGACACCATTCTATATACTTCCGGCCCGTCCTTGGACACTGTGCTATCTAACCTCCAAACGAGCTTCAATGCCATACAACACTCCTTCCGTGGCCTCCAACTGCTCTTAAACGCTAGTAAAACCAAATGCATGCTTTTCAACCGTTCGCTGCCTGCACCCGCATGCCTGACTAGCATCACCACCCTGGATGGTTCCAACCTTGAATATGTGGACATCTATAAGTACCTAGGTGTCTGGCTAGACTGTAAACTCTCCTTCCAGACTCATATCAAACATCTCCAATCGAAAATCAAATCTAGAGTTGGCTTTCTATTCCGCAACAAAGCCTCCTTCACTCACGCCGCCAAACTTACACTAGTAAAACTGACTATCGTACCGATCCTCGTCTTCGGCGATGTCATCTACAAAATAGCTTCCAACACTCTACTCAGCAAACTGGATGCAGTTTATCACAGTGCCATCCTTTTGTCACTAAAGCACCTTATACCACCCACCACTGCGACCTGTATGCTCTAGTCGGCTGGCCCTCGCTACATATTCGTCGCCAGACCCACTGGCTCCAGGTCATCTACAAGGCCATGCTAGGTAAAGCTCCGCCTTATCTCAGTTCACTGGTCACGATGGCAACACCCACCCGTAGCACGCGCTCCAGCAGGTGTATCTCACTGATCATTCCTAAAGCCAACACCTCATTTGGCCGCCTTTCGTTCCAGTTCTCTGCTGCCTGTGACTGGAACGAATTGCAAAAATCGCTCAAGTTGGAGACTTTTATCTCCCTCACCAACTTCAAACATCTGCTATCTGAGCAGCTAACCGATCGCTGCAGCTGTACATAGTCTATCGGTAAATAGCCCACCCATTTTTTCCTACCTCATCCCCATACTGTTTTTATTTATTTACTTATCTGCTCTTTTGCACACCAATATCTCTACCTGTATATGACCATCTGATCATTTATCACTCCAGTGTTAATCTGCAAAATTGTAATTATTCGCCCACCTCCTCATGCCTTTTGCACACAATGTATATAGACTCTCTTTTTTTCTACTTTGTTATTGACTTGTTAATTGTTTACTCCATGTGTAACTCTGTGTTGTCTGTTCACACTGCTATGCTTTATCTTGGCCAGGTCGCAGTTGCAAATGAGAACTTGTTCTCAACTAGCCTACCTGATTAAATAAAGTTGAAATAAAAAAATATATATTTTTTTTTAAAGTACTCCCTTTGCGATCATAGGTTCCTCCGAGGCCTAGCCAGGTCGGACCAAACACTGTTCTCGTTTTTTTTCTTCGGCACACACATGCAAGTTCAAATCCTAAACTACGCCTTGCTCAGACAATCTGTGTTTTTCCACTATACAGATACATTGTTTAATCTAATTCTGACTAAAACTACACACATCATCAGATTATAATTTTATGATTCTAATCAATTTCATACAATTATAAGGTTTCAGAGTGGAATTATTTTATTATTCTTTCAACATATACATTATTTTCTCAGGTATATGCTCTCCCACAGATGGAGATAGCATGTATGGTATAGGCTCTCCCACAGATGGAGATAGCATGTATGGTATATGCTCTCCCACAGATGGAGATAGCATGTATGGTATAGGCTCTCCCACAGATGGAGATAGCATGTATGGTATAGGCTCTCCCACAGATGGAGATAGCATGTATGGTATAGGCTCTCCCACAGATGGAGATAGCATGTATGGTATAGGCTCTCCCACAGATGGAGATAGCTCCCCCACAGATGGAGATAGCATGTATGGTATAGGCTCTCCCACAGATGGAGATAGCATGTATGGTATAGGTTAGATATTGACCTCTGATCATGACCATATATTTTATGGTAAGTTGTGACATAGTGCAACAATCTCTAGCTCGTTGTATCTCATTTGTGGTTAAAGACCAGGGATGCAGAAATTGTTAGCATATAACCAGAACCAACCCAGTGTTTGCTGAGTTGTGACTGCACAGCAGTTCCTTAGATACGTCAATACACTGTATGACTTGCACATTTACATTTTTATTTATTTAACTAGGCAAGTCAGTTAAGAACAAATTCTTATTTACAATGACGGCCTACCAAAAGGCCTCCTGCGGGGACGGGGGCTGCGATTAAAAATACAATACAAATATTGGACAAAACACACATCACGATAACAGAGACACCACAACACTACATAAAGAGAGACCTAAACATGAGAACAATCACTATAGGTGTTTTCAGTCTTTATGCCACTGTAGATCTTTAATCAGTAATGTGATGATTGGTGATCTAGTTGTTTTGTGTGTAGCTGTTGTTTAATTTCTACCCAGCAGGGGGCATCATTGATTGGTTTTTAAATCACGCTCCAAATGGGTAAACTGTATTATCCCCATGTTCAGGATTATATAGACATATTGTTTAATTTAACACCCTAATAAGGTATTAGTTTTTCCTCTTGATCATATCACAATCAACTTTAACCGGTTGAATGTTGACACAAATATACTACTTTTTTGTGTTACAATTTATAAAAAATATTGTATTAAAATATGCAAATGAGGGACTATCTCAATACATATGCACATAGTTGCAATCCCGCAAATCCATATTTCTGGATTGGGCTTTTAATTTGTGTGATTCAATGTAGTGAGGGTTGAAATGATGGATGTATGTCCATTTTTAAAAGTGGTGTTGCTGCCGAACCCATCACATTCTAGGTAGTCTATTTCTGATGGATGCATGTGCATTTCAGTGTAACACTAACCTAGGGGACTGTAGGCCACACTAGGGAGAACATATGTTCATATCATGTCTATGTACAGTGTACCTGCTCTGCTTCCTACTTATTGTATGCATATACACTGAGTTCACCAAACATTAGGAACGTCTTACTAATATTGAGTTGAATCCAATGCTTCCCACGGTCGTGTCAAGTTGGCTGCATGGCCTTTGGGTGGTGGACCATTCTTGATACACACAGGAAACAGTTGAATGTGAAAAACCCAGCAGCCATGCAGTTCTTGACACAAACCAGTGCGCCTGGCACCTGCTACCATACACCGTTCAAATCTTTGGCAACACTACTTTACACCCAGTGTCATAACAATGTCATAAAAGCTGACACAACTTGTCATGACATGTTATAATATGGTCATACCACTGTCATGACCAATATATTTACACCTGTTGTGACATATATTGCTTATTTTATGGCTGGTTATGACACCTACATAGGCGTGTTAAAACCCACAAAACCTACCACACAAGGCAAAAACATTCCATGACACATAGCCTACGTGTCAACGGTATGTTTATGTTAGCAAGAAGTTTCCTTTGTTTTAAAGTTTGTTTCTTAAATCCTTTGTTGTTGTTCTAATGAATTCTCTACAGTCATGTTTTTTTCACCATATTTTAAATAACTTTATGAACACTGTCATGAAGCCTTATGACTATCCTGTGTCACTTTACTTGGACTAAGAAAATACACTTTATAACACTCAAGAAGCCTTATAACCATCATAATCATATAAGCCAGATAGGCCTATTACTTCAGATAGTATTCAGACCCCTCTACATTTTCCACATTTTGTTACTTTACAGCTTTATGCTAACATTTATATCATTTTTTCCCTCATCAATCTACTCACAATACACCATAATGACAAAGTAAAAACAGGTTTTGAGACATTTTTGCAAATTTATAGAAATGTCACATTTAAATAAGTACTCAGACCCTTTACTCTGTACTTTGTTGAAGCACCTTTGGCAATGATTACATGATTACTTCTCTGCAGATCCTCTCAAGATCTGTCAGGTTGGATGGGGAGCATTGCTGCACAGCTATTTCAGGTCTCTCCAGAGATATTTGATCGTGTTCAAGTCCGAGCTCTGGCTGGTCCACTCAAGGACATTCAGAGACTTGTCCCGAAGCCACTCCTGCGTTGTCTTGGCTGTGTGCTTAGGGTCGTTGTCCTGTTGGAAGGTGAACGTTCGCCCAGTCTGAGGTCCTGAGCGCTCTGGAGCAGTTTTTCATCAAGGATCTCTCTGTACTCTGTTACGTTCATCTTTGCTTCGATCACGATTGGTCTCCCAGTCCTTGCTGCTGAAAAACATCTCCACAGCATGATGCTTCCACCACCATGCTTCACCGTTAGGGATGGTGCCAGGTTTCCTCCGTACGTGATGCTTGGCTTTCAGGCCAAATAGTTAATTCATGGTTTCATCAGACCAGAGAATCTGAGAGTCTTTAGGTGCTTTTTGGCAAACTCCAAACGGGCTGTCAAGTGCCTTTTACTGACCAGTGGCTTCCGTCTGGCCACTCTACCATAAAGGCCTGATTGGTGGAGTGCTGCACAGATGGTTGTTATTCTGGAAAGTTCTCCCATTTCCGCAGTGGAACTCTAGAGCTCTGTCTGTGAACCATCGGGTTCTTGGTCACCTCCCTGACCAAGGCCCTTCTCTCCCGATTGCTCAGTTTGGCCAGGCGGCCAGCTCTAGGAAGAGTCTTGGTGGTTCCAAACTTCTTCTATTTAGGAATGATGGAGGACACTGTGTTCTTGGGGACCTTCAATGCTGCAGAAATGTTCTGGTACCCTTCCCCAGATCTGTGCCTCGACACTATCCAGTCTCGGAGCTCCACAGACAATTCCTTCGACCTCATGGCTTTGTTTTTGCTAACATAAACATACTGTTGACACGTAGGCTATAGTGTAATGGAGTGTTTTGCCTTGTGTGGTAGGTTTTTTGGTTTTCGACACTCTTATGTAGGTGTCTTAACCAGCCATAAAATAACACAATATATGTCACAATAAGTCTAAATATGTGTCATGACAGTGTTATGACCATATTATGACCTGATTATGACCGTGTTATGACACTCGGTGTCAAGTAAATTGTTACCAAATCTTTTGTCGTGCCCATTCACCCTCTGAATGGCACACATATGCAATTCATGTCTCATTTGTCTCAAGGCTTAAACATCCTGGTTTTCACCTGGATTCACCTGGTCCGTCTGTCATGGAAAGAGCAGGTGTTCTTAATGTTTTGTCCACTCTGTGTACGATCTCCACAGAAACACAATATTGCCATGGAGAAATAACCTGGACCAAATGTTGTTCATGGCAGATTGTAGTCTGTTTCTGTTCAATTTCCCACCATGCCACCTGCCTCAGTAATCCAGCAACCCTGCTGTTGGGCTCTACTTTCACACGTGACAACATGCCAACTGTCACTTCCGGAAACGGCAGCGAGCTATGAAAGTTTCTGATTTAATTTCACTTAGTGGTACATTCATTTCACTTCATGTTTACACGTTACTCAGCTTAATTTATGCTTAGAAATAAAATGTTGTATCCTCACCTTAACCCTATCCAAGGTGTCAGTTTTCCTAAAAATGTGATTTCGGCTTTGGAATTGAATTCATTATGCAGCTATTTGAGGTATGGGGTTGTAGGGATTGTAATGTGATTGTATTGTTTACACTTCTGCAACTTCTGCCAAGCTGAATGACATTTAGCACAGGTCTGAAGCTTCCTTCTAGATGGGTTGCCATGAGGTCAATTGTGTGTTGAGTGTTTGTGCTCACGTGGCTGGCATTGAGCTAGTGTTTTAGTGATGACTGTTGCTGAGAGACAGTGGCCTGTTTGTCTCTAGGTTGTAAAATGACGCGATAATGACGGTGAGAGGGTTGCCAGACTGTAGAGGTGAAGACGAGCAGAGAATGGATTTTAAATGCATCAAAGCACCAACAACACCATTTTCAATATGCACTTTATACCATGGACTTGGTATAAAGTCCCTGGTATAAAGTGCATATTGAAAATGGTGTTTTAATTTTTACCTTTATTTAACTAGGCAAGTCAGTTAAGAAGAAATACTTATTTTCAATGATGGCCTGGGAACAGTGGGTTAACTGCCTGTTCAGGGGCAGAACGACAGATTTGTACCTTGTCAGCTCAGGGGTTTGAACTTGCAACCTTCCAGTTACTAGTCCAACGCTCTAACCACTAGGCTACCCCGCTGTGTTATTGTTGGTGCTTTGATGCATTTAAAATCCATTCTCTGCTCGTCTTCACCTCTACAGTCTGGCAACTCTCTCACCGTCGCAACCCTCTCACCATGGACTTAATACCATGGACTTAATACCATGGACTTAATACCATGGACTTAATACCATGGACTTAATACCATGCACTTAATACCATGGACTTTATACCATGGACTTAATACCATGCACTTAATACCATTCACTTAATACCATGGACTTAATACCATGGACTTAATACCATGCACTTAATACCGTGCACTTAATACCGTGCACTTAATACCATGCACTTAATACCATGCACTTAATACCATGCACTTAATACCATGCACTTAATACCATGGACTTTATACCATGGACTTTATACCATTCACTTAATACCATTCACTTAATACCATGGACTTAATACCATGGACTTTATACCATGGACTTTACGCTTTTGTTTTCGGGCTTTCGATCTACTTTCATGATAATATTCTAACCTCTTTTTAATGTCTACATTGGAGAAGAAAATGTCATGTAAATCCATAGGATTTAAATATGACTTATAATATTATACATACATATTTGATTCATTCTACGAAACTCAGCTCTTAATACTTTTGAAGATGAGGACTGAAAAAGTATACATAATGTAGAGAGTAAAGAGATCTGTCTGTCATTTCTGAAGCGAGCTTTGGTGCGATAGTTACAGAGATAGAGATGGACTGTACTGTTGGCTCTATGACAAGGTCTCTATGACATTTCCTGACTACATCAGACATGCTCTAGCTAGCTAGGGTTGGGCTAATATCGTACCATACGTTTAATGACCTGGAAACCTCTGAAGGTTTATGACACATGGGTGCTGGCCAAATTGAACATGCTCACTATAAACTGATGTAACAGCCAGTAAGTGGCACATTTTCTTTCAACATGATATTTTACGGGTTTTGATTAGATGCATCAATTATGCAATCAGTAACACAAAATAAAAACTTGAAACAGATAAAATTGTATGAATTATGTTCATATGCTTTGAGATGTTTCAAATACATTCGATCGAGTACATAAAACCAAAATGTTAAACCATCGAGCATATGTCTTTGATAAGCCTGTTGAGGATATGCTAACCAGGAAGTAAGCATTAAATTATGCAACACAACTTCAATGTTAGCAGCAATCCGAGGAATGTATATATATTTGACAAAAACCCATTACTCCTCATGAAAAGGGGATGTAATTTGTGTCTCACTATGTAGCAGGAGAACACAGCTAACCATGATGAATGATGGTCTAAATTTAGCGCCCCCTGGGACTGTACCTCGGCTCCGATGAAAGATGCTGTACATGCGTCAAGACATCAGGGTTCAGGTCTAAATGGGTTTATAGGAATAATTGAGACACAGCATTACGGCCACATTTTCATTTATTCAGCACATGATAATAGCTTAGTAGTACATGCTGGTAGATGGTGCAGTCCTACATTACATTATATTATGATACATTACATTATATTACACAGCTCTAGTTTGGAGTGGCAAAACTAACTTGGTTAAGTTTCACCAACTCAGAATTGTGTATTTATTATCAACTCAGTATTTTTCTCATCCACATATTGTGAATACTGTCGATTAAATGTCTTAAACACTTTTTATAATTTGATCAGGATGCGGGGCCCAAGAAATCTTACAATAATTTGCTTT
Source organism: Oncorhynchus masou masou (assembly GCF_036934945.1). Classification (NCBI taxonomy): domain Eukaryota; kingdom Metazoa; phylum Chordata; class Actinopteri; order Salmoniformes; family Salmonidae; genus Oncorhynchus; species Oncorhynchus masou. The sequence goes on along the minus strand of NC_088239.1, from coordinate 78,006,963 downwards.
GACACATACCTTAATTGATTCAGAACATTTGAATCCTAAATCTAAAACTATTAAACACAAAGAAACAAGGGTAGACAATAAGGATATTTGAGTGTTTCTCTTCCAGTAGGGAGTGTTTCACCTCTAGGGAGTGTTTCTCCTCTCCTCGAGGGGGGGATTGACGCAGGCAGAGCTCTGTCGTGACGCAGGCCCTGTGGGGTGTGAACGCTCAGCTAGTCCGCAGGGCTACGTTCAACAACGCCAGGAAGGAAACATGTGGAGCATCTGCTTTCACTCACTGACAGTTTTTAATCGCACTTCCCATTCTCAGTAACTGAAGCTGCACCCTATTTCCTATAAAGTTTAATACTTTTGAAAAGGGCCTCGTCAAAAGTAGTGCACTCTGTAGAAATAAGCCTGCCATTTGGGACACACTGGAGACGGAGGTCTTAAAGTGTTAGTCTATAGCTGGGGTGGTGAGAGGCAGTGTTAGTCTGTAGCTGGAGTGGTGAGAGGCAGTGTTAGTCTGTAGCTGGGTGGTGAGAGGCAGTGTTAGTCTGTAGCTGGGGTGGTGAGAGGCAGTGTTAGTCTGTAGCTGGGTGGTGAGAGGCAGTGTTAGTCTGTAGCTGGGTGGTGAGAGGCAGTGTTAGTCTGTAGCTGGGTGGTGAGAGGCAGTGTTAGTCTGTAGCTGGGTGGTGAGAGGCAGTGTTAGTCTGTAGCTGGGTGGTGAGAGGCAGTGGTGTAGCTGGGTGGTGAGAGGCAGTGTTAGTCTGTAGCTGGGTGGTGAGAGGCAGTGTTAGTCTGTAGCTGGGTGGTGAGAGGCAGTGTTAGTCTGTAGCTGGGTGGTGAGAGGCAGTGTTAGTCTGTAGCTGGGTGGTGAGAGGCAGTGTTAGTCTGTAGCTGGGTGGTGAGAGGCAGTGTTAGTCTGTAGCTGGGTGGTGAGAGGCAGTGTGTCTGTAGCTGGGTGGTGAGAGCAGTGTTAGTCTGTAGCTGGGTGGTGAGAGGCAGTGTTAGTCTGTAGCTGGGTGGTGAGAGGCAGTGTTAGTCTGTAGCTGGGTGGTGTTAGTCTGAGGGGTGGTGAGAGGCAGTGTTAGTCTGTAGCTGGGGTGGTGAGAGGCAGTGTTAGTCTGTAGTGTTAGTCTGTAGCTGGGTGGTGAGAGGCAGTGTTAGTCTGTAGCTGGGTGGTGAGAGGCAGTGAGGCTGTCTGTAGCTGGGTGGAGAGGCAGTGAGAGGCAGTGTTAGTCTGTAGCTGGGGTGGTGAGAGGCAGTGTTAGTCTGTAGCTGGGGTGGTGAGAGGCAGTGTTAGTCTGTAGCTGGGTGTGAGTGAGAGGCAGTGTTAGTCTGTAGCTGGGGTGGTGAGAGGCAGTGTTAGTCTGTAGCTGGGTGGTGAGAGGCAGTGTTAGTCTGTAGCTGGGTGGTGAGAGGCAGTGTTAGTCTGTAGCTGGGTGGTGAGAGGCAGTGTTAGTCTGTAGCTGGGTAGCTGGTGAGAGGCAGTGTTAGTCTGTAGCTGGGTGGTGAGAGGCAGTGTTAGTCTGTAGCTGGGTGGTGAGAGGCAGTGTTAGTCTGTAGCTGGGTGGTGAGAGGCAGTGTTAGTCTGTAGCTGGGTGGTGAGAGGCAGTGTTAGTCTGTAGCTGGAGTGGTGAGAGGCAGTGTTAGTCTGTAGCTGGGTGGTGAGAGGCAGTGTTAGTCTGTAGCTGGGTGGTGAGAGGCAGTGTTAGTCTGTAGCTGGGGTGGTGTTAGTCTGTAGCTGGAGTGGTGAGAGGCAGTGTTAGTCTGTAGCTGGGTGGTGAGAGGCAGTGTTAGTCTGTAGCTGGGTGGTGAGCTGTTAGTCTGTAGCTGGGTGGTGAGGGCAGTGTTAGTCTGTAGCTGGAGTGGTGAGAGGCTGTTAGTCTGGGGTGGTGAGAGGCAGTGTTAGTCTGTAGCTGGGGTGGTGAGAGGCAGTGTTAGTCTGTAGCTGGGTGGAGAGGCAGTTAGTCTGTAGCTGTGGTGAGTCTGTAGCTGGGGTGAGAGGCAGTGTTAGTCTGTAGCTGGGTGGTGAGAGGCAGTGTTAGTCTGTAGCTGGGTGGTGAGAGGCAGTGTTAGTCTGTAGCTGGGGTGGTGAGAGGCAGTGTTAGTCTGTAGCTGGGTGGTGAGAGGCAGTGTTAGTCTGTAGCTGGGTGGTGAGAGGCAGTGTTAGTCTGTAGCTGGGGTGGTGAGAGGCAGTGTTAGTCTGTAGCTGGGTGGTGAGAGGTGTTAGTCTGTAGTGGGTGGTGAGAGGCAGTGTTGTCTGTAGCTGGGTGGTGAGCTGGGCTGGGTGGTGAGAGGCAGTGTTAGTCTGTAGCTGGGTGGTGAGTGGTGTAGCTGGGTGGTGAGAGGCAGTGTTAGTCTGTAGCTGGGTGGTGAGAGGCAGTGTTAGTCTGTAGCTGGGTGGTGAGAGGCAGTGTTAGTCTGTAGCTGGGTGGTGAGAGGCAGTGTTAGTCTGTAGCTGGGTGGTGAGCTGGGGTGGTGAGAGCAGTGTTAGTCTGTAGCTGGGTGGTGAGAGGCAGTGTTAGTCTGTAGCTGGGTGGTGAGAGGCAGTGTTAGTCTGTAGCTGGGTGGTGAGAGGCAGTGTTAGTCTGTAGCTGGGTGGTGAGAGGCAGTGTTAGTCTGTAGCTGGGGTGGTGAGAGGCAGTGTTAGTCTGTAGCTGGGTGGTGAGAGGCAGTGTTAGTCTGTAGCTGGGTGGTGAGAGGCTGTTAGTCTGTAGCTGGGTGGTGAGAGGCAGTGTTAGTCTGTAGCTGGGTGGTGAGAGGCAGTGTTAGTCTGTAGCTGGGTGGTGAGAGGCAGTGTTAGTCTGTAGCTGGGTGGTGAGAGGCTTAGTCTGTAGCTGGGTGGTGAGAGGCAGTGTTAGTCTGTAGCTGGGTGGTGGTGAGAGGCAGTGTTAGTCTGTAGCTGGGTGGTGAGAGGCAGTGTTAGTCTGTAGCTGGGTGGTGAGAGGCAGTGTTAGTCTGTAGCTGGGTGGTGAGAGGCAGTGTTAGTCTGTAGCTGGGTGGTGAGAGGCAGTGTTAGTCTGTAGCTGGGTGGTGAGAGGCAGTGTTAGTCTGTAGCTGGGTGGTGAGAGGCAGTGTTAGTCTGTAGCTGGGTGGTGAGAGGCAGTGTTAGTCTGTAGCTGGGTGGTGAGAGGCAGTGTTAGTCTGTAGCTGGGGTGGTGAGAGGCAGTGTTAGTGTTGGTGAGTCTGTAGCTGGGTGGTGAGAGGCAGTGTTAGTCTGTAGCTGGGTGGTGAGAGGCAGTGTTAGTCTGTAGCTGGGTGGTGAGTGTTAGTCTGTAGCTGGGTGGTGAGAGGCAGTGTTAGTCTGTAGCTGGAGTGGTGAGAGGCAGTGTTAGTCTGTAGCTGGGTGGTGAGAGGCAGTGTTAGTCTGTAGCTGGGTGGTGAGAGGCAGTGTTAGTCTGTAGCTGGGGTGGTGAGAGGCAGTGTTAGTCTGTAGCTGGGTGGTGAGAGGCAGTGTTAGTCTGTAGCTGGGTGGTGGTGAGAGGCAGTGTTAGTCTGTAGCTGGGTGGTGAGAGGCAGTGTTAGTCTGTAGCTGGGTGGTGAGAGGCAGTGTGGTGAGAGGCAGTTAGTCTGTAGCTGGGTGGTGAGAGGCAGTGTTAGTCTGTAGCTGGGTGGTGAGAGGCAGTGTTAGTCTGTAGCTGGGTGGTGAGAGGCAGTGTTAGTCTGTAGCTGGGTGGTGAGAGGCAGTGTTAGTCTGTAGCTGGGTGGTGAGAGGCAGTGTTAGTCAGCTGGGTGGTGAGAGGCAGTGTTAGTCTGTAGCTGGGTGGTGAGAGGCAGTGTTAGTCTGTAGCTGGGTGGTGAGAGGCAGTGTTAGTCTGTAGCTGGGTGGTGAGAGGCAGTGTTAGTCTGTAGCTGGGTGGTGAGAGGCAGTGTTAGTCTGTAGCTGGGTGGTGAGAGCTGGGTGGGTGAGAGCAGTGTTGTAGTGGAGTGGTGAGCTGGGTGGTGGTGAGAGGCAGTGTTAGTCTGTAGCTGGGTGGTGAGAGGCAGTGTTAGTCTGTAGCTGGGTGGTGAGTGGTGAGCTGGGTGGTGAGAGCAGTGTTAGTCTGTAGCTGGGTGGTGAGAGGCAGTGGTGGAGAGGCAGTGGAGTTAGTCTGTAGCTGGGTGGTGAGAGGCAGTGTTAGTCTGTAGCTGGGTGGTGAGAGGCAGTGTTAGTCTGTAGCTGGGTGGTGAGAGGCAGTGTTAGTCTGTAGCTGGGTGGTGAGAGGCAGTGTTAGTCTGTAGCTGGGTGGTGAGAGGCAGTGTTAGTCTGTAGCTGGGTGGTGAGAGGCAGTGTTAGTCTGTAGCTGGGTGGTGAGAGGCAGTGTTAGTCTGTAGCTGGGTGGTGAGAGGCAGTGTTAGTCTGTAGCTGGGTGGTGAGAGGCAGTGTTAGTCTGTAGCTGGGTGGTGAGCTGGGTGGTGAGGCAGTGTTAGTCTGTTGGGTCTGTAGCTGGGTGGTGAGAGGCAGTGTTAGTCTGTAGCTGTTAGTCTGTGGTGAGCTGTTAGTCTGTAGCTGGGTGGTGAGAGGCAGTGTTAGTCTGTAGCTGGGTGGTGAGAGGCAGTGTTAGTCTGTAGCTGGGTGGTGAGAGGCAGTGTTAGTCTGTAGCTGGGTGGTGAGAGGCAGTGTTAGTCTGTAGCTGGGTGGTGAGAGGCAGTGTTAGTCTGTAGCTGGGTGGTGAGAGGCAGTGTTAGTCTGTAGCTGGGTGGTGAGAGGCAGTGTTAGTCTGTAGCTGGGTGGTGAGAGGCAGTGTTAGTCTGTAGCTGGGTGGTGAGAGGCAGTGTTAGTCTGTAGCTGGGTGGTGAGAGGCAGTGTTAGTCTGTTAGCTGGGTGGAGAGGCAGTGTTAGTCTGTAGCTGGGTGGTGAGAGGCAGTGTTAGTCTGTAGCTGGGTGGTGAGAGGCAGTGTTAGTCTGTAGCTGGGTGGTGAGAGGCAGTGTTAGTCTGTAGCTGGGGGTGAGAGGCAGTGTCTGTAGCTAGGTCTGTAGCTGGGTGGTGAGAGGCAGTGTTAGTCTGTAGCTGGGTGGTGAGAGGCAGTGTTAGTCTGTAGCTGGGGTGAGAGGCAGTGTTAGTCTGTAGCTGGGTGGTGAGAGGCAGTGTTAGTCTGTAGCTGGGTGGTGAGAGGCAGTGTTAGTCTGTAGCTGGGTGGTGAGAGGCAGTGTTAGTCTGTAGCTGGGTGGTGAGAGGCAGTGTTAGTCTGTAGCTGGGTGGGGAGAGGCAGTGTTAGTGAGCTGGGGTGGTGAGGGCAGTGTTAGTCTGTAGCTGGGTGGTGAGAGGCAGTGTTAGTCTGTAGCTGGGTGGTGAGAGGCAGTGTTAGTCTGTAGCTGGGTGGTGAGAGGCAGTGTTAGTCTGTAGTGGGTGGTGAGTCTGTAGCTGGGTGGTGAGAGGCAGTGTTAGTCTGTAGCTGGGTGGTGAGAGGCAGTGTTAGTCTGTAGCTGGGTGGTGAGAGGCAGTGTTAGTCTGTAGCTGGGGTGGTGAGAGGCAGTGTTAGTCTGTAGCTGGGTGGTGAGAGGCAGTGTTAGTCTGTAGCAGAGGCAGTGTTAGTCTGTAGCTGGGTGGTGAGAGGCAGTGTTAGTCTGTAGCTGGGTGGTGAGAGGCAGTGTTAGTCTGTAGCTGGGTGGTGAGAGGCAGTGTTAGTCTGTAGCTGGGTGGTGAGAGGCAGTGTTAGTCTGTAGCTGGGTGGTGAGAGGCAGTGTTAGTCTGTAGCTGGGTGGTGAGAGGCAGTGTTAGTCTGTAGCTGGGTGGTGAGAGGCAGTGTTAGTCTGTAGCTGGGTGGTGAGAGGCAGTGTTAGTCTGTAGCTGGGTGGTGAGAGGCAGTGTTAGTCTGTAGCTGGGTGGTGAGAGGCAGTGTTAGTCTGTAGCTGGGTGGTGAGTCTGTAGGGGTGGTGAGAGGCAGTGTTAGTCTGTAGCTGGGTGGTGAGAGGCAGTGTTAGTCTGTAGCTGGAGTGGTGAGAGGCAGTCTGTAGCTGGGTGGTGAGAGGCAGTGTTAGTCTGTAGCTGGGTGGTGAGAGGCAGTGTTAGTCTGTAGCTGGGTGGTGAGGGGCAGTGTTAGTCTGTAGCTGGGTGGTGAGAGGCAGTGTTAGTCTGTAGCTGGGTGGTGAGAGGCAGTGTTAGTCTGGGCTGGGTGGTGAGAGGCAGTGTTAGTCTGTAGCTGGGTGGTGAGAGGCAGTGTTAGTCTGTAGCTGGAGTGGTGAGAGGCAGTGTTAGTCTGTAGCTGGGTGGTGAGAGGCAGTGTTAGTCTGTAGCTGGAGTGGTGAGAGGCAGTGTTAGTCTGTAGCTGGGTGGTGAGAGGCAGTGTTAGTCTGTAGCTGGGTGGTGAGAGGCAGTGTTAGTCTGTAGCTGGAGTGGTGAGAAGCAGTGTTAGTCTGTAGCTGGGTGGTGAGAGGCAGTGTTAGTGAGAGGCTGTAGCTGGGTGGTGAGAGGCAGTGTTAGTCTGTAGCTGGGTGGTGAGAGGCAGTGTTAGTCTGTAGCTGGGTGGTGAGAGGCAGTGTTAGTCTGTAGCTGGGTGGTGAGAGGCAGTGTTAGTCTGTAGCTGGGTGGTGAGAGGCAGTGTTAGTCTGTAGCTGGGTGGTGAGAGGCAGTGTTAGTCTGTAGCTGGGTGGTGAGAGGCAGTGTTAGTCTGTAGCTGGGTGGTGAGAGGCAGTGTTAGTCTGTAGCTGGGTGGTGAGAGGCAGTGTTAGTCTGTAGCTGGGTGGTGAGAGGCAGTGTTAGTCTGTAGCTGGGTGGTGAGAGGCAGTGTTAGTCTGTAGCTGGGTGGTGAGAGGCAGTGTTAGTCTGTAGCTGGGTGGTGAGAGGCAGTGTTAGTCTGTAGCTGGGTGGTGAGAGGCAGTGTTAGTCTGTAGCTGGGTGGTGAGAGGCAGTGTTAGTCTGTAGCTGGGTGGTGAGAGGCAGTGTTAGTCTGTAGCTGGGTGGTGAGAGGCAGTGTTAGTCTGTAGCTGGGTGGTGAGAGGCAGTGTTAGTCTGTAGCTGGGTGGTGAGAGGCAGTGTTAGTCTGTAGCTGGGTGGTGAGAGGCAGTGTTAGTCTGTAGCTGGGGTGGTGAGAGGCAGTGTTAGTCTGTAGCTGGGTGGTGAGAGGCAGTGTTAGTCTGTAGCTGGGTGGTGAGAGGCAGTGTTAGTCTGTAGCTGGGTGGTGAGAGGCAGTGTTAGTCTGTAGCTGGTGGTGGTGTCTGTAGCTGGGTGGTGAGAGGCAGTGTTAGTCTGTAGCTGGGTGGTGAGAGGCAGTGTTAGTCTGTAGCTGGGTGGTGAGAGGCAGTGTTAGTCTGTAGCTGGGGTGGTGAGAGGCAGTGTTAGTCTGTAGCTGGCAGTGTTAGTCTGTAGCTGGGGTGGTGAGTCCGCACTCAATGAGATGTATACGGCCATAAGCAAACAGGAAAATGCTCATCCAGAGACGATGCTCCTAGGGGCCGGGGACTTTAATGCAGGGAAACTCATCAGTTTTACCTCATTTCTATCAACATGTTAAATGTGCAACCAGTGGGAAAAAACTCGAGACCCCCTTTACTCCACACACAGAGCTCTCCCTCACCCTCCATTTGGCATATCTGACCATAATTCTATCCTCCTGATTCCTGCTTACAAGCAAAAACTAAAGCAGGAAGCACCAGTGACTCGGTCAAGAGGAAAGTGGTCAGATGAGGTAGATGCTAAGCTACAGGACTGTTTTGCTAGCACAGATTGGAATATGTTCCGGGATTCTTCTGATGGCATGGAGGAGTATACCACATCAGTCACTGGCTTCATCAATAAGTGCATCGATGACGTCATCCCTACAGTGAGCATACGTACATACCCCAACCAGAAGCCATGGATTACAGGCAACATCCTCACTGAGCTAAAGGGTAGAGCTGCCACTTTCAAGGAATGGGACTCTAACCCGGAAGCTTATAAGAAATCCCACTATGCCCTCCGACGAACCATCAAACAGGCAAAGCGTCAATACAGGACTACGATTGAATCGTACAACACCGGCTCCAACGCTCGTCGGATGTGGCAGGGCTTGCAAAATATTACAGACTACAAAGGGAAGCACAGCCGCGAGGTGCCCAGTGACACGAACCTACCAGACCAGCTAAATGACTTCTATGTTCAGTTCGAGGCAAGTAACACTGAAACATGCATGAGAGCAGCAGCTGTTCCAGATGACTGTGTGATCACGCTCGCCGTAGCCGATGTGAGTAAGACTTTAAACAGGTCAACATTCACAAGGCCGCAGGGCCAGATGGATTTCCAGGACATGTACTCGGAGCATGCGCTGAACAACAGGCAAGTGTCTTCACTGACATTTTCAATCTGTTCCTGACTTAGTCTGTAAAAGCAACATGTTTTAAGCAGACCACCATATTCCCTGTGCCCAAGAACACTAAGGTAACCTGCCTTAATGACTACCGACCCATAGGAGGGGACTGCTATATGACTGTGATAGAGACGGAGATATGACGTGATAGAGACGGTAATAGAGGCGGTGATAAAGGCGATGAGATGGCGGTGATAGAGGCTCAAATCATAATGTTTTCATTACATACTTTGTGTAGACTAACAGTGTAGGAGACGATTTTGCCCTTTGGTGGGGCAAACTTATACATGTTTTATTAGATGCATGCCAGCAAAGCCACTACACAACCCAACACTAAATAATGCATTAATTGCACTATAACGGTGACAAACGGTATCCACAAACTGTTAGGACCTTCATAAAACTGTCCCAACACCTTACCACTGCTACCCTTGGTTGTCAGCGGAGCCATGTCTGGCAGCGAAACAGTTCATTCAGCTTAATTTACTGCCTTTAAAAAAAACATAGCTGATATGGCTGACTTGCTTGAACAAATGTGGTTTCTACTGACAATTGAGATGTACAAACTATGGCATAAGGGGACAATGAGGGCATAAGAGGCGATCCGTAATTTTGATTAAGAAATGAATGAGAGAGCTAGGACAGACGTAGTCAATATAACTCTTTGTTCAGCACATTTGAAATGTACGGTGACAGAATTCAGAACATGAAAGAACATACTGTTCTTGCAGTATTCTCCATCTACACCAAGTCAGAACCATGGGATAAATAAAGGGGGCAGATAAGCAGACAATGAAAGCTCTTACAATATTCGATGATGACATTTCTCTTAAATAGGCTATAGATTACATGTGCACCACCAAGTCATACCAGTAGGCTAAGTTATGAGGTTAAAAGGGACCAAATTATTAGGGTGAGGCACATAGCTACTAATAGCGTTCTACACAACATACACTTAGAATTACTTTATTAGCTACAGTATACATATCTCCCTGGCATATTACATAATTTATGCAGCAACATACAGGACATTTTTAGACTCACCTTGTTGTGCTGTGCTAATTTGAACAGTAAGGAGGAGCGACGGTGCTTAGTGGACAAATTTTGTCATCAAACTTTGTCATCAAAGCTTGTCATTCTCTGGATTCATTGTGCTTTCAAGAAAACTGAAAAACAAGGTCAAATCATGACGTCAGTGATCTTAATAAAAAGAGGCCCAAGTTCCGGACTTTAAATTCCGAGTTGGATGACCGTTCCAAACGTATTTTCCCAGTCGGAGCTTGTTTTTTTCTGACTTTCCATTTGTCTTGAACGCACTGAAATGTGAGATTTCCCAGGTCCGTGTTTCCAGTTGTTTTTAATGCGGCAGAAGTCATACTGGATTGACAGCACGGCCAATGTTGAATGTTTATCCTTCTAAGCCTGGAAAAGAGACCCTTAAACCCAGACTTTGACCACACACCCACTCCACTGAATAGCAGGCTAGTGACTGCTATGCAATGCATGCAGTTAGCCACTGATTCCTTACAAACCACTCATTGTTGAATTTGCGATTTCCAACTTGATGTGTAATGTCTATGTCCAATGGCCGATGAGCACCGATAAGTTTTATCTATAATTTCTCTTCATAATTTCTCTTCATATGACAAGGATTGAAAATTATTTGCCAGTAGATTGTCGAATTGATTCATGATGATGACTGCTAGCTTGTTAGCTAAGATTTTGAAAGTATGGTGATCATATGATGTCACGCCCTGACCTTTTGGTTTGGTCAAGGTGTGATTTGGGTGGGCATTCTATGTTATTTTTTCTATGTTTTTGTATTTCTTTGTTTTGGCCGGGTATGGTTCTCAACCAGGGACAGCTGTCTATCGTTGTCTCTGATTGGGAACCATACTTAGGTAGCTTTTTCCCCACATGGTTTTTGTGGGTAGTTAATTTCTGTTTAGTGTTTTGCACCTTACAGGACGGTTTCGGTTATTCCCTTTGTTATTTTTTTTATAGTGTTCAGTTCCAATAAAAAGCATGAACACTTACCACGCTGCGCTTTGGTCCGATGATTCCTCTTCCTCTTCTTCAGACGACGAATACCGTTACATATGACATGATCAGTCAAAGCTACTGTAGATATTTTGTCTGTGGCCAATGGCCTTGAGACTTCTTGATGGGCACTACTATTGGAACTCTATGGCAGCACCCAAAGGGCTTTGTATGTTTGTATGCAGCTTTATTAATTCAAGTATTATTATTTTATTTTTTTGCAAACTGATATGTGACACGTATTAATGACAAAATAACATGCAAAACAGGTTGGGCTCCAAACAGGTGGCGCTCTGACCGGTGTGTGTGTGTGTGGTGTGTGTGTGTGTGGGGCATGGGAGTTGAAGTTTCCAGCAGAGAGCTACTCCTGCAGCTGCTGTGGGGAGTCTGCATTCTCTCACAGTTCACGTACCGTACACACACGGCACACCATCTGCCTGCCACACACCAGCATCTCCCTCCCTGGGGTTCCCCGTAGTACTATCTTCCAGCTTCCTGGGGTTCCCCATGGTACCATGTTTCATCTTCCTGGGGTTCCCCATGACACCATGTTTCAGCTTCCTGGTGTTCCCCATGGTACCATGTTTAAGCTTCCTGCAGTTCCCCATGGTACCATGTTTCAGCTTCCTGGGTTTCCACATGGTACCATGTTCCAGCTTCTCAGTTCACATCATCAAAGTACTATACTGTGTCTTTTCCTTCCTGAAATAGCTGGGTATCTGCTGGGAATCTACACAGGGTATCTAGGTCAATAACTGGTATCTGGATAAATAGCTGGGTATCTAGGTAAATAGCTGGCTATCTGGGCAAAGAGCTGGGTCTCTGGGCAAAGAGCTGGGTCTCTAGGCAAAGAGCTGGGTCTCTGGGCAAAGAGCTGGCTATCTGGGTAAATATAACTGTATCTGGGTGATTTGCTGGGTATCTTCACATGTTGTAGCTGTGACAGCAGAGCCACTGGCACTTTGTAAGCCACTGTGCGTATATATTCTATTATAATATACGCCAGCGTGTTTTTCAGTACTGGTCCTGGAAATATCAATGGCTCCTGTTCATAATTTTTGATGTTTACCACATTTGAAGGAAATATTATGCTATTTCAACTGGTATGTTTAGGAAGTTAGGAAGTGAAGAGTCTGGTTACCTTTCCATGACTGTGACTGACACCTGGTTACCTTTCCATGACTGTGACTGGTTACCTTTCCATGACTGTGACTGAAGAGTCTGACTGACTGTGACTGACGTCTGGTTACCTTTCCATGACTGTGACTGACTGGTTACCTTTCCATGACTGTGACTGGTCTGGTTACCTTTCCATGGCTGTGACTGGTTACGTGTCTGGTTACCTTTCCATGACTGTGACTGACGAGTCTGGTTACCTTTCCATGACTGTGACTGAAGAGTCTGGTTACCTTTCCATGACTGTGACTGATCTGGTTACTTTCCATGGCTGACTGGCGAGTCTGGTTACCTTTCCATGGCTGTGACTGGTCTGGTTACCTTTCCATGACTGTGACTGATCTGGTTACCTTTCCATGGCTGTGACTGACGAGTCTGGTTACCTTTCCATGACTGTGACTGACGAGTCTGGTTACCTTTCCATGACTGTGACTGACGAGTCTGGTTACCTTTCCATGGCTGTGACTGACGAGTCTGGTTACCTTTCCATGGCTGTGACTGACGAGTCTGGTTACCTTTCCATGGCTGTGACTGACGAGTCTGGTTACCTTTCCATGGCTGTGACTGACCTGGTTATGGCTGTGACTGACGAGTCTGGTTACCTTTCCATGTGTGACTGACTCTGGTCCATGGCTGTGACTGACGAGTCTGGTTACCTTTCCATGGCTGTGACTTTCCATGACTGTGACTGTCTGGTTACCTTTCCATGGCTGTGACTGACGAGTCTGGTTACCTTTCCATGGCTGTGACTGACGAGTCTGGCTGTGACTGACTCTTCCATGGCTGTGACTGACTGGTTACCTTTCCATGTCTGGTTACCTTTCCATGGCTGTGACTGACTGTGACTGAGTCTGGTTACCTTTCCATGGCTGTGACTGACGAGTCTGGTTACCTTTCTGTGACATCTGGCTTTCCATGGCTGTGACTGACGAGTCTGGTTCTATGGCTGTGACTGACTCTGTTTATCTATCAGTGCCTTTCCATGGGTGACTTCTACCCCATCTTCTCCTTAATAAAGATATTCTCTGTGACAGTACTTTCCATGGCTGTGACTGACTGGTTTTTCCATGCCTGAGTAGTTCTGGCTGTGACTGAAGTAGCTGTGACTCACTAGGCTGTGAAAGTGGCCTTTCCCCTGACAAACTTACTTTTTTTCCACTCACTAACACCTTTCCATGGCTGTGACTGCTACTGTTCATTGTCTATCCTATTGCCTAGTCACTTTCTTTCTTTCCTGTAAGAGCTGTTATTGTGAAGTGGAAACATCTAGGATCAACAACGGCTCAGCCACGAAGTGGTAGGCCACACAAGCGACAAGTGCTTAAGGGCGTAGAGCGTAAAAATCATCTGTCCTCGGTTGCAACACTCACTACCGAGTTTCAAACTGCCTCTGGAAGCAACGTGAGCACAATAACTGTTTGTCAGGAGCTTCATGAAATGGGTTTCCATGGCTGAGCAGTCGCACACAAGCCTAAGATCACCATGTGCAATGCCAAGCGTTGGTTGAAGTGGTGTAAAGCTTACCGCCATTGGACTCTGGAGCAGTGGAAATGCGTTCTCTGGAGTGATGAATCACGCTACATCATCTGGCAGTCCAATGTACGAATCTAGGTTTGGCGGATGCCAGGAAAATGCTACTTGACCGAATGCATAGTGCCAACTGTAAAGTTGTTTTTCATGGTTCGGTCTAGGCCCCTTGGTTCCTGTGAAGGGTAATCTTAACGCTATAGCATACAATGACATTCTAGACCAGTGGTTCCCAAGCTTTTCATAGTTCCGTACCCCTTCAAACATTCAACCTCCAGCTGCGTACTCCCTCTAGCACCAGGGTCAGCGCACTCTCAAATGTTGTTTTTTTGCCATCATTGTAAGCCTGCCTCACAAACACTGTGAGGTGATGGCTTTCATTCTTTTCCCCAGGAAAGATGAGAACCGCCCATACACGAGAACCTCTACTCATCCTAACATTGCAGTGACACTAAGCAGAAACAACCCGTCGGTCTAGCTGAGTGAAGGACACTCATTTAGAAAATGGATGTGTAGACATTGTTACAACAGACAAGGGTCGAGGGTCACAGGAAAATCACAGGAGCATGCCAAAAGACATGCGGAGACACAAGTCCAATATGATTTTGAAACAGGTGCTGTTATTGACTTCTAAAACCATTTAGGTATTGGCCTTCCAAAGGTCTAAAGCACATACTATTAGCTATATTCCTAATCATAGATATATAACATAAAATTATCATCCGTAAACGACGTAGTGCATCACAACATAATGTCTTGTGAATTGGTGTTCCTTAAAATATAAATATGAATTGGGTATCGTGAAGCTTGTATTGAATGTCTCAGGTGCTCTTGAGCATTTCAACTGACCAGCGGTATCACTCAATGTTATTGACATGCGTTTTGTAAGCTTGAGCTATTTTGCTAAGTGTTTATTTTCATTGTCATCCAATCCTAGAATATATGTCCGATGAGAGGTCCAAAACTATACGGATCATCACGCACAGCCAAAACGCACACACACACACACACACACACACACACACACACACACACACACACACACACACACACACACACACACACACACACACACACACACACACACACACACACACACACACTACAATTCAGTACAAATCTAATGGAGCAATGGCCAGGATAAGGTTAATCTCATTATCAATGTGATTTATTCTCTTCCTAGAAAGGGCTATAAGTCATGGAGAGACTCTAGAAAGAGGGGCTATAATTCATGGAGAGAGTCTAGAAAGAGGGGCTAATAGTCAGGGAGAGAGTCTAGAAAGAGGGGATATAAGTCAAGCAGAGAGTCTAGAAAGAGGGCTATATGTCACGGAGAGACTCTAGAAAGAGGGGCTATAGGTCAGGGAGAGAGTCTGGAAAGAGGGGCTATATATATTTCATGGAGAGAGCCTGGAAAGAGGGGCTATATTTCATGGAGAGAGTCTGGAAAGAGGGGCTATATATATTTCATGGAGAGAGCCTGGAAAGAGGGTACTATATTTCATGGAGAGAGCCTGGAAAGAGGGGCTATATTTAATGGAGAGAGCCTGGAAAGAGGGGCTATATTTAATGGAGAGAGCCTGGAAAGAGGGGCTATATTTCATGGAGAGAGTCTGGAAAGAGGGGCTATATTTCATGGAGAGAGCCTGGAAAGAGGGGCTATATGTCATGGAGAGAGTCTGGAAAGAGGGGCTATATTTCATGGAGAGAGTCTGGAAAGAGGGGCTATATTGAATGGAGAGAGCCTGGAAAGAGGGGCTATATTTAATGGAGAGAGCCTGGAAAGAGTGGCTATATTTCATGGAGAGAGCCTGGAAAGAGGGGCTATATTGAATGGAGAGAGCCTGGAAAGAGGGGCTATATTGAATGGAGAGAGCCTGGAAAGAGGGGCTATATTTAATGGAGAGAGCCTGGAAAGAGGGGCTATATTTAATGGAGAGAGCCTGGAAAGAGGGGCTATATATATTTAATGGAGAGAGCCTGGGAAGAGGGGCTATATTTCATGGAGAGAGCCTGGAAAGAGGGGCTATATTTCATGGAGAGAGCCTGGAAAGAGGGGCTATATGTCATGGAGAGAGCCTGGAAAGAGGGGCTATATTTCATGGAGAGAGTCTGGAAAGAGGGGCTATATTGAATGGAGAGAGCCTGGAAAGAGGGGCTATATTTAATGGAGAGAGCCTGGAAAGAGTGGCTATATTTCATGGAGAGAGCCTGGAAAGAGGGGCTATATATATTTAATGGAGAGAGCCTGGGAAGAGGGGCTATATTTCATGGAGAGAGTCTGGAAAGAGGGGCTATATTTCATGGAGAGAGCCTGGAAAGAGGGGCTATAAGTCATGGAGAGAGTCTGGAAAGAGGGGCTATATTTAATGGAGAGAGTCTGGAAAGAGGGGCTATATTTAATGGAGAGAGCCTGGAAAGAGGGGCTATATTTCATGGAGAGAGCCTGGAAAGAGGGGCTATATTTCATGGAGAGAGTCTGGAAAGAGGGGCTATATTTCATGGAGAGAGCCTGGAAAGAGGGGCTAAATTTCATGGAGAGAGCCTGGAAAGAGGGGCTATATGTCATGGAGAGAGCCTGGAAAGAGGGGCTAAATTTCATGGAGAGAGCCTGGAAAGAGGGGCTATATGTCATGGAGAGAGCCTGGAAAGAGGGGCTATATTTCATGGAGAGAGCCTGGAAAGAGGGGCTATATGTCATGGAGAGAGTCTGGAAAGAGGGGCTATATGTCATGGAGAGAGCCTGGAAAGAGGGGCTATATTTCATGGAGAGAGCCTGGAAAGAGGGGCTAAATTTCATGGAGAGAGCCTGGAAAGAGGGGCTATATGTCATGGAGAGAGCCTGGAAAGAGGGGCTATATGTCATGGAGAGAGCCTGGAAAGAGGGGCTATATTTAATGGAGAGAGCCTGGAAAGAGGGGCTAAATTTCATGGAGAGAGCCTGGAAAGAGGGGCTATATTTAATGGAGAGAGCCTGGAAAGAGGGGCTATATGTCATGGAGAGAGCCTGGAAAGAGGGGCTATATTTAATGGAGAGAGCCTGGAAAGAGGGGCTAAATTTCATGGAGAGAGCCTGGAAAGAGGGGCTATATGTCATGGAGAGAGCCTGGAAAGAGGGGCTATATTTCATGGAGAGAGCCTGGAAAGAGGGGCTATATTTCATGGAGAGAGCCTGGAAAGAGGGGCTATATTTCATGGAGAGAGCCTGGAAAGAGGGGCTATATTTCATGGAGAGAGCCTGGAAAGAGGGGCTATATTTCATGGAGAGAGCCTGGAAAGAGGGGCTATATTTCATGGAGAGAGCCTGGAAAGAGGGGCTATATTTCATGGAGAGAGCCTGGAAAGAGGGGCTATATTTCATGGAGAGAGCCTGGAAAGAGGGGCTATATTTCATGGAGAGAGCCTGGAAAGAGGGGCTATATTTCATGGAGAGAGCCTGGAAAGAGGGGCTATATTTCATGGAGAGAGCCTGGAAAGAGGGGCTATATTTCATGGAGAGAGCCTGGAAAGAGGGGCTATATGTCATGGAGAGAGCCTGGAAAGAGGGGCTATATGTCATGGAGAGAGCCTGGAAAGAGGGGCTATATTTCATGGAGAGAGCCTGGAAAGAGGGGCTATATGTCATGGAGAGAGCCTGGAAAGAGGGGCTATATTTCATGGAGAGAGCCTGGAAAGAGGGGCTATATGTCATGGAGAGAGCCTGGAAAGAGGGGCTATATTTCATGGAGAGAGCCTGGAAAGAGGGGCTATATTTCATGGAGAGAGCCTGGAAAGAGGGGCTATATTTCATGGAGAGAGCCTGGAAAGAGGGGCTATATTTCATGGAGAGAGCCTGGAAAGAGGGGCTATATTTCATGGAGAGAGCCTGGAAAGAGGGGCTATATTTCATGGAGAGAGCCTGGAAAGAGGGGCTATATGTCATGGAGAGAGCCTGGAAAGAGGGGCTATATTTCATGGAGAGAGCCTGGAAAGAGGGGCTATATTTCATGGAGAAAGCCTGGAAAGAGGGGCTATATTTCATGGAGAGAGCCTGGAAAGAGGGGCTATATTTCATGGAGAGAGCCTGGAAAGAGGGGCTATATTTCATGGAGAGAGCCTGGAAAGAGGGGCTATATGTCATGGAGAGAGCCTGGAAAGAGGGGCTATATTTCATGGAGTGAGTCTGGAAAGAGGGGCTATATGTCATGGAGAGAGCCTGGAAAGAGGGGCTATATTTCATGGAGAGAGCCTGGAAAGAGGGGCTATATTTCATGGAGAGAGCCTGGAAAGAGTGGCTATATTTCATGGAGAGAGCCTGGAAAGAGGGGCTATATTTCATGGAGAGAGCCTGGAAAGAGGGGCTATATTTCATGGAGAGAGCCTGGAAAGAGGGGCTATATTTCATGGAGAGAGCCTGGAAAGAGGGGCTATATGTCATGGAGAGAGCCTGGAAAGAGGGGCTATATTTCATGGAGAGAGCATGGAAAGAGGGGCTATATTTCATGGAGAGAGCCTGGAAAGAGTGGCTATATTTCATGGAGAGAGCCTGGAAAGAGGGGCTATATTTCATGGAGAGAGCCTGGAAAGAGGGGCTATATTTCATGGAGAGAGCCTGGAAAGAGGGGCTATATTTCATGGAGAGAGCCTGGAAAGAGGGGCTATATGTCATGGAGTGAGCCTGGAAAGCGTCACCACCAGTGGCCTCACTACAGCCTCGCTATGACGCCATTAATTAAATGTGTTGACTTCAGCGGCCTCCCAAATGGCGGCCTATTCCCTATGTAATGCACTACTGTTGGCCAGGGCCCATAGAGTTCTGGTCAAAAGTAGTGCACTATTTAGGGAAAATAGTGCCATTTGGGACGCTGCCCAAGTCAACACATTTAATTAATGGCGTCCGGGACGCTGCCCAAGTCAACACATTTAATTACTGGCGTTTGGGACGCAGGCGAAGTCAGCACATTTAAATAATGGCGTTTGGGACGCAACTTACCGTTCAGATCAGATGGAGGCGAATCAGGTCGTATTGCATTACATACTGTCTAGGGCCCATGGATATTACACCACGACCTGTCTCATGTTGAAAGGCCACAGAGCCTTTTGGGTCACATTGCAAACTGCATAATTTTATTCCAATTTAGTCACGGACTAGGCAATAGGTGACGGGAGATGTATTAGCTTATTGAATAATCATTGGTCTTGTGGGAGCTTTGACACACATTGCTGATACTCTTCTCTCTCACAATAGAAGCGCCGCACACACACAAACACGTATGCACACACAGAGAGTGGGAGAAGGAGGGCGGGGGCGGGCAGAGGATGCGGTTACACTGAGTGTGTGTTTGTGAGAAATTCTAAGGTTATGACCCAAAGTAATGACATGTGAACTTCACAACCCATTCTACAAAAATATTCAAAAGGGACCCAGTGTTAGTGGACGTACCTGTAGACCCCACCTGTCTGATGAGAATATGACTGCTTGTGGTGGAGGCATAGGAGCTTGATCGGTGTACACTGAACCCTCCCCTGTCCTCTCCGTTGTCCTCTCCCTTGTCCTCTCCGCTGTCCCCTCCCCTGTCCTCTCCGTTTTCCTCTCCGCTGTCCTCTCCGTTGTCCCCTCTGCTGTCCTCTCCCCTGTCCTCTCCCCTGTCCTCTCCGTTGTACTCTCCCCTGTCCTCTCCGCTGTCCTCTCCCCTGTCCTCTCCATTGTCCTCTCCTGTCCTCTCCGTTGTCCTCTCCGTTGTCCCCTCCGCTGTCCTCTCCCCTGTCCTCTCCCCTGTCCCCTCTGCTGTCCTCTCCCCTGTCCTCTCCGCTGTCCTCTCCATTGTTCTCTCCCCTGTCCTCTCCGCTGTCCTCTCCGTTTTCCTCTCCGTTGTCCTCTCCGCTGTCCTATCCGCTGTTCTCTCCCCTGTCCTCTCCCCTGTCCTCTCCGTTGTCCTCTCCGCTGTCCTCTACGCTGTCCCCTCCCCTGTCCTCTCCATTGTCCTCTCCGCTGTCCCCTGTCCTCTCCATTGTCCTCTCCCCTGTCCTCTCCCCTGTCCTCTCCCCTGTCCTCTCCCCTGTCCTCTTCCCTGTCCTCTTCGTTGTCCTCTCCCCTGTCCTCTCCACTGTCCCCTCCATTGTCCTCTCCGCTGTCCTCTCCGTTGTCCCCTCCGCTGTCCTCTCCGCTGTCCTCTCCCCTGTCCTCTCCGCTGTCCTCTCCGCTGTCCCCTCCATTGTCCTCGCCCCTGTCCTCTCCCCTGTCCCCTTTCCACATAGGGTTATACATGGAACCCAAAAGGGTTCTACCTGGTACCAAAAAGGGTTATCCTCTGGGACAGCTAAACAACCCTTTTGAAACCCTTTTTTCTAAGTGTGTACAATTCCATTCCATCCCATTCCATCCCATATCTACTGCAACATGTATTCCAATTGGTGTGAATGGAGAGCTGCTGATAGATACACATAAACAATACAGCTGTTGGAACAGGAGATGAAGAGGAGGAGAGGATGAGGGATGTAGCGAAAAGCTCATTACAGAAGGAAAGGGTGCTGGAAGGAGGCTGACTATATTTACCCGGCTGTAGTGGGTAACCGTAGAGAGAAAACAATGTGCAATATTTTGAAATGATATACATGTACAGTATATTAATATATTCAATACAGTACAACAATACAGTTTATGAGAAAAGGCTACATGATATCCAAAACGTTACAAACAAGACACACACTAATACAACTCAATTGAAGATAGTTAAAGGGATGTGTTGAATATTCAAATGACACGGAACATTTATCATTTCATTTCTGATATCGTCTTATACGATCACAACACATCCTTACATATTGGAGTGTTCCTACCGAAGTGGTTTCTGGTCTGAGGGAGATCTTTTATGAGTGTTACTTCAGAAGGGTCTCCCTGTGAGTTCCATCTCTCTGGAGCCGGAGAGCGATTCACCTGACCAATGTTATTAAACACAGTGAATGTTACTAAATAACGTAAATGTTATTAAACACAGTGAATGTTACTAGATACAGTAAATGTGACTAAATACACGTTACTACACACAGTAAATGTTACTAAATACACGTTACTACACACAAATGTTACTAAATACACATTACGACACACATTAAATGTTACTAAATAACGTGATTGTTATTAAACACAGTAAATGATACTAGATACAGTAAATGTTACTAAACAGAGTAAATGTTACTAGATACAGTAAATGCTACTAAACACAGTAAATGTTACTAAATACAGTAAATGTTACTACAGTAAATGTTACTAAACACAGTAAATGATACTAGATACAGTAAATGTTACTAAACACAGTAAATGTTACTAAATACAGTAAATGTTACTAAACAGAGTAAATGTTACTAAACCCAGTAAATGTTATTAAACACAGTAAATGTTACTAAACACAGATTAAATGTTATTAAACACAATACATGTCTTTGGGACTACGTTGAGGGCTGGTAAAGGAGTCCCATGACAGTGCAATGTATCAACAAGACACATGCAACTTGTTTTGCATCTTTATGGCCACTTTTCTACACATTTCCATGGTTTGCTCAGTTGTTTATCCAAGTGTATAAAAATAAACGCATAAAAAACAGGTGCAGACAGGCACACATTTCTTGTTGCTGTTCTCACACATGAATTCTGTAGATATCTGTCAGTCATCTATTGTCTTTCTCCCCTTTTAGGTAAGTAAAACTGTGCTGGAAGAGGAGGGGTGTCGATGTCGTTGATTATGTGCGTTGTAAGGTAACATTTTTAACCATTACTTGAAAATGGCCAATGAAATAATACCCAGTCCCTCATAAGAAAGTTAGCTGACTATAACATCTGTTTGATTAGGTTCAGCTGTCCTACACATTACTGAATGAATAGCAAACATGAATAGCATCTCAAATCGCCTACCTGTATGATGCTGTACTGTATTATTTAATTTTTTCCCTGATGGCACCGTACTGTATGGCCACTGTTTTGTGAGCTCCAACCCAACTTTGCTATTTTGTGATTCCTTTGGCATTTATTTTTTGTGTCTGCTAGCTATCATTCTTTTAACAGACAATAACTTTGGAACATCAGATCGGCAGTTTTTTATTTATTTATTTTATTTAACTAGGAAAGTCGGTTAAGATCAAATTGTTATTTACAATGATGACCTACCCGGAAGACACTGGGCAATTGTGCGCCGCTCTATGGGACTCCCAATCACGGCCGGTTTTGATACAGCCTGGAATCAAACCAGGTGTCTGTAGTGACGCCTCTAGCACTAAGATGCAGTGCCTTAGACTGCTGCACCACTCGGGCATCCGCAGTGGGCCCTTTCTGTAATTCCAACCCAATTTTGGGGGTATCCAAGAGGAAACACTATAGTTACAGAGGCAAGAGAAGAGGAGTCCTGACAAGATTAATGTGGAGGGAAAACTGGCCACCTCTTCCCAACATTCTATTGGCCAATGTACAGTCTCTTGATAATAAGATGGATGACTTCCGATCGTGGATTTGCTACCAACGAGACTCTCGTAACTGCAATATTCTCTGTTTTCTGAAACATGGCTTTCAGACAAGATAGCCCCCATGGCTGTTTGAGGCTATAAACAAGCCCTGTACAGTTGCCGGCGATTTTAATTCCGCGTCATTAAGAGACGTGACGCCAAACTTCCAGCAAGACGTATTTTTTCACCACTAGGGGGCGATATAGTCCTAGACCACTGTTACTCTATCCACAAGCAAGCATACAAGGCCTTCCCTCGTCCCCCATTCGGCAAATCAGATCATGATGTCGTACTCCTGCTTCCTGTTTACAAGCAGAAGCTCAAACTTGAAGTTCCTGTGACTCGCTCCGTTCAGAAATGGTCATCAGAATCAAAGATTATGCTGCAGGACTGCTAGCTGATTGGAATATGTTCAGAGACACTGGCGATAACATCGTCGAGGTGACCACCTCCATCACCGGCTTCATTAGGAAATGCATCGGTGACATTGTCCGCACAGTGAAGGTTCGCTGCATCCCCAATCAAAAGCCCTGGATTAACATAGAGTTTGACACTAAGCTAAAGGACAGGGATACCGCACACAGGGCTATCATAGACAAACCTAAGGCTACGCCTGAGGACAGGAACAAGTACAAAACGTCCTCCTATGATCTCCGCAAAGTCATCTAACGAGCAAAAGGACAATGTAGGACTAAGGTGTAATCATATTTTCACAGGCTCCGATGCCCACGGCATGTGGCAGGGGCACGAGTCCATTACAGACTACAAAAGGAAGACCCAGCCGTAATCTGTCCAACGATGCCTCTCTACCAGACAAAATTAATGCATTTTATATAAGCTTCAACAATAACAACACCATACCTTGCGTGAGGGCCCCCACTGACCCAGAGGACTGGGTGATCTCGCTCTCCGAGGCCGCCGCGAGTAAGGTCTTTAATCAGGTCAACACTCGCAAGGCCGAACGGGATTCCAGGGCGCATTCTCAGAGCATCCACAGAACATCTGGCAGGCATATTCACAGTCATTTTCAACCTCTCCTTGTCCCAGTCTGTAATCCCCATTTGTCTTAAGCTGACTACCATCATTCCTGTTCCCAAGAACTCTAAGGCTTCACGCCACAATGACTACCGCCCTGTAACACACATCTATAATCATGAAGTGCTTTGAAAGTCTGGTTATGACACACATCAACTACATCTCAGACACCCTAGACCCATTCGAATTTGCATACCTCCCCAAAAGATCCATAGACTACGCAATCTCAAATGCACTTCACATTGCCCTCCCACCTAGATAAGAGGAATACCTATGTGAGAATGCTGCTCATTGACTACAGCTCAGCGTTCAACACCATTGTCCCCGCTAAGCTCGTCACAAAGCTTTAAACCCTGTGACTGAACACCTCTCTCTGCAACTGGATACTGGACTTCCCGATGGGCCGACACCAGGTGGTAAGGGTAGGCAACATCACCTCCACCACACAGACTCTCAACCAGGGGGTCCCACAGGGGTGTGTTCTTAGTCCCCTCCTGTATTCCCTGTTCACCCACGACTTGGCCACTCACAACTCCAACACCATCGTCATGTTTGCTGACGACACGATGGTGGTAGGCCTGATCACTGGTGACAATGAGACAGCCTACAGGGAGGAGGTCAGTGGGCTGTCAGGGTGGTTGCTGGGACAACAATTTATCCCTCAATGTCAGTAAAACCAAGGAGCAAATCGTGGATTGACGGAAACAGGAAGGAAAGCACGCCCCTATCCACATCGACGGAGCTGCAGTGGAGTGGGTTGAGAGATTCAAGTTGTGTCCAAATCACCAAGGATTTAATACACACACGCATTGTCGTGAAGAAGTCGCGAAAGCGCCTTTTCCCCATCAGGAGGTTGAAAAGGTTTGGCATGAAAAAAATCTAAACAAAGTTCTACAGTTGCAACATTTAGAGCATCTTGACTGGCTGCATCACCGCTTGGTATGGAAACAGCAGCGCCCTCGACCGCATGGCACTACACCGCCCTCGACCGCATGGCACAGCACCGCCCTCGACCGCATGGCACTACACCGCCCTCGACCGCATGGCACAGCACCGCCCTCGACCGCATGGCACAGCACCGCCCTCGACCGCATGGCACAGCACCGCCCTCGACCGCATGGCACTACACCGCCCTCGACCGCATGGCACTACCGCCCTCGACCGCATGGCACTACACCGCCCTCGACCGCATGGCACTACCCTCGACCGCATGGCACTACACCGCCCTCGACCGCATGGCACAGCACCGCCCTCGACCGCATGGCACTACACCGCCCTCGACCGCATGGCACAGCACCACCCTCGACCGCATGGCACTACACCGCCCTCGACCGCATGGCACAGCACCGCCCTCGACCGCATGGCACTACACCGCCCCGCATGGCAAACCGCATGGCACTACACCGCCCTCGACCGCATGGCACAGCACCGCCCTCGACCGCATGGCACTACACCGCCCTAAACCGCATGGCACTACACCGCCCTCAACCGCATGGCACAGCACCGCCCTCGACCGCATGGCACAGCACCGCCCTCGACCGCATGGCACTACACCGCCCTCGACCGCATGGCACTACACCGCCCTCGACCGCATGGCACTACAGAGTGTGGTGCCGACAGCCCAGGAATCACTGGGGCCGAGCTCCCTGTCATCCAGGACCTCTATTTCAGGCGGTATGAAAGGCCTGGAAAATCATTAAAGATTCCAGCCACCCAAGCCATAGACTGTTCTCTCTGCTTCCGCATGGCAAGCGTTACCGGTGTATCAAGTCTGACACCAACAGGCTCCTGAACAACTTCTATAGCGCTTGCAACATCAGGGTTGTGTGTCGATTCCCACAGGGGACTAGTATGAAAATGTGTGCACTCACTACTGCATGTCACTCTGGATAAGAGTGTCTGCTTAATGGTAACCAATGTATAACTAATGCTGTACATTACAGTCACTTCCAGGTGTTTTTATTTTGTCAAACCAATTTTTTTTATATTGTACTCTTTCTTTTTCTCTTTCTCTCTCTCTTTTTTTCTCTCTCTCTCTCGCTCGCTGAGCTGAGCTCATAGAGAGATGAAGGAGCTCCCTGCCAGGCTCCTAGATGCTGGGTTACGTAATTCACTTAGTCCAACGTGTCTCCCTGGTGTATAGGAGCTGCAGCATCCCTCTCAGGCAGTCAGAATACGTGCTCAGAATGCTTCACATGGGTGTGTGTTTTTTTGCCCACCCCGAATCAACAAAGCCTCTGAATCTAACCTCTAAACATATTCATATAACACAATTCAAATTTATCATTAGTCAAGCCTAGTAGAAATGGCTTGTTTTAAAATATCGATATTAATATACAAATTAAAATATAATAAAAATATAGTCATGCTCGGTATTATTGTTTTCTGATGAAATAAAGGGGAAGGAGTTCTTAGGAGCGCTTCTTGTGAAATCCCAGACATCCTGATCCCAGACCACCTGATCCCAGACTGCCTGATCCCAGAATGCCTGATCCCAGACTGCCTGATCCCAGAATGCCTGATCCCAGAATGCCTGATCCCAGAATGCCTGATCCCAGAATGCCTGATCCCAGAATGCCTGATCCCAGAATGCCTGATCCCAGACTGCCTGATCCCAGACTGCCTGATCCCAGACTGCCTGATCCCAGACTGCCTGATCCCAGACTGCCTGATCCCAGACTGCCTGATCCCAGACTGCCTGATCCCAGAATGCCTGATCCCAGAATGCCTGATCCCAGACTGCCTGATCCCAGACTGCCTGATCCCAGAATGCTTGATCCCAGAATGCCTGATTCCAGACTGCCTGATCCCAGACTGCCTGATCCCAGAATGCCTGATCCCAGAATGCCTGATCCCAGAATGCCTGATCCCAGACTGCCTGATCCCAGACTGCCTGATCCCAGACTGCCTGATCCCAGACTGCCTGATCCCAGAATGCCTGATCCCAGAATGCCTGATCCCAGAATGCCTGATTCCAGAATGCCTGATTCCAGAATGCCTGATCCCAGAATGCCTGATCCCAGACTGCCTGATCCCAGACTGCCTGATCCCAGACTGCCTTTCTCACCTCCCCTCCCTTCATATCAATAGAGCAGTTTTGGAGAGTGAGAGCTAAAGTGCTTTGGGGTCTTGTTAAATGAAATATTCAGACAGAAATGTGGAGTTCTTCAGCATAACCAACGCCTCATGGAGACAGAGACATATTGATTTGTAAAGAGATGCCCTGAGGCTGAGGCTTGGATGAAGCTTTTAAAATGGATGATTTATGAATGGTTTTTCTAATAGAACTCCTTTCCTCCGTTCAACTTCACTTTGATTTGGATGGGATTCTGTTTTGCTTGTGTGTGTGTGGGTGTTTGTGAGAGAGAGCAAGTGTGCGTGTGTGTGTGTGTGTGTGTGTGCGTCCGTGTGCGTGTGTGTATCTACAGTACGTATCTGTTTGAGCGCTCACATATATAATTGTGTGTGACGTGTGTATTTTCCTGTTCCCATGAACCGCCCCAGATCTCAGATAGATGGCGATTGCTCCACCCTCCGTTCATATCCCAGAGCCTGGCATGCCGGTTCATAAATAAACCCAACTGCATGATGGTCCAACGGAGGATTTTCCCCTCTCGCCAGCAGAAAAACAACATAAACAAAACCGCCAACCTAGCAAAATATATCAAAGCAGTCTGGATTAGGTGGGGGAGGATTCAAACTTGGGAGCTGTTGGGCTCATAGAACTCATGAGATGTTTTGTCAATTTTCACGCGCTCCAAGCTTTTTTCACAGAAATAGTCTGTGTCCCTGTCCTACAACATTGGGCACTGTTTTTCATGTTGGCCCTGTCTAGAAACATGTTGGCACTGTCTAGAAACATGTTGGCCCTGTCTAGAAACATGTTGGCCCTGTCTAGAAACATGTTGGCCCTGTCTAGAAACATGTTGTCCCTGTCTAGAAACATGTTGGCCCTGTCTAGAAACATGTTGGCCCTGTCTAGAAACATGTTGGCCTTGTCTAGAAACATGTTGGCCTTGTCTAGAAACATGTTGGCCCTGTCTATAAACATGTTGGCCCTGTCTAGAAACATGTTGGCCCTGTCTAGAAACATGTTGGCCTTGTCTAGAAACATGTTGGCCCTGTCTAGAAACATGTTGGCCCTGTCTAGAAACATGTTGGCCCTGTCTAGAAACATGTTGGCCTTGTCTAGAAACATGTTGGCCTTGTCTAGGCCCTGTCTAAAACATGTTGGCCTTGTCTAGAAACATGTTGGCCTTGTCTAGAAACATGTTGGCCTTGTCTAGAAACATGTTGGCCCTGTCTAGAAACATGTTGGCCCTGTCTAGAAACATGTTGGCCTTGTCTAGAAACATGTTGGCCTTGTATAGAATCTTGTCTAGAAACGTGTTGGCCCTGTCTAGAATCGTTTTGGCCCTGTCTAGAAATGTGTTGGCCCTGTCTAGAAACGTGTTGTCCCTGTCTAGAAACATGTTGTCCCTGTCTAGAAACATGTTGTCCCTGTCTAGAAACATGTTGGCCTTGTCTATAAACATGTTGGCCTTGTCTAGAAACATGTTGGCCCTGTCTATAAACATGTTGGCCTTGTCTAGAAACATGTTGGCCCTGTCTAGAAACATGTTGGCCTTGTCTAGAAACATGTTGGCCTTGTCTAGAAACATGTTGGCCTTGTCTAGAAACATGTTGGCCTTTTCTAGAAACATGTTGGCCTTGTATAGAATCTTGTCAGGAAACGTGTTGGCCCTGTCTAAAAACGTTTTGGCCCATTATAGAAATGTGTTGGCCCTGTCTAGAAAAGTTTTGGCCTTGTCTAGAAATGTGTTGGCCCTTTCTAGAAATGTGTTGGCCCTGTCTAGAAACATGTGGGCCCTTTCGAGAAACGTGTTGGCCTTGTCTAGAAATGTGTTGGCCCTTTCTAGAAATGTGTTGGCCCTGTCTAGAAACGTGTTGGCCCTTTCTAGAAACATGTTGGCCCTTTCTAGAAACATGTTGGCCTTGTATGGAAACATGTTGGCCTTGTCTAGAAATGTGTTGGCCCTGTCTAGAAACATGTTGGCCTTGTCTAGAAACGTGTTGGCCCTGTCTAGAAACGTTTTGGCCCTTTCTAGAAATGTGTTGGCCCTCTCTAGAAACGTGTTGGCACATTCTAGAAATGTGTTGGCCCTGTCTAGAAACGTGTTGGCCTTGTCTAGAAATGTGTTGGCCCTTTCCAGAAATGTGTTGGCCCTCTCTAGAAACATGTTGGCCCTGTCTAGAAACATGTGGGCCCTTTCTAGAAACATGTTGGCCCTGTCTAGAAATGTGTTGGCCCTTTCTAGAAATGTGTTGGCCCTGTCTAGAAACGTGTTGGCCTTGTCTAGAAATGTGTTGGCCCTTTGTAGAAACGTGTTAGCCCTGTCTAGAAACGTGTTGGCCCTGCCTAGAAACATGTTGGCCCTGCCTAGAAACATGTTGACCCTTTCTAGAAACATGTTGGCCCTTTCTAGAAACATGTTGACCCTGTCTAGAAACATGTTGGCCCTTTCTAGAAACATGTTGACCCTGTCTAGAAACATGTTGGCCCTTTCTAGAAACATGTTGACCC
This sequence comes from Oncorhynchus masou masou, assembly GCF_036934945.1. Taxonomy (NCBI): domain Eukaryota; kingdom Metazoa; phylum Chordata; class Actinopteri; order Salmoniformes; family Salmonidae; genus Oncorhynchus; species Oncorhynchus masou. Next base: position 77,978,876 of record NC_088239.1, on the reverse strand, counting down.
TGTCTAGAAACTTGTTGGCCTTGTCTAGAAACATGTTGGCCCTGTCTAGAAACGTGTTGGCCCTGTCTAGAAACGTTTTGGCCTTTCTAGAAATGTGTTGGCCCTCTCTAGAAATGTATTGGCTCTGTCTAGAAACGTTTTGGCCCTTTCTAGAAACGTGTTGGCCCTCTTTAGAAACATGTTGTCCCTCTTTAGAAACATCTTGGCCCTTTATAGAAACATGTTGACCCTCTTTAGAAACATGTTGGCCCTGTCTAGAAAGATGTTGGCCCTCTTTATAAACATGTTGACCCTGTCTACAAACATGTTGGCCCTGTCTAGAAACATGTTGGCCCTGTCTAAAAACATGTTGGCCCTGTTTAGAAACATGTTGGCCATGTTTAGAAACATGTTGGCTCTGTCTAGAAACATGTTGGCCTTGTCTAGAATCACGTTGGCCCTGTTTAGAAACAACATCTAGCCTCTACCCACTTGTTTAGCTCTGATTTATTGGACAAGTGTAAGCAATACGGCAAAATTTCACAAGCATATCTGAGGGCAAGCTGGTGCTACTACTCTAATTTTTATATCCATGTGTTTCAAATCTACGTGAAGTTCTTAGGGTAAGTTCCTACAGCGAAGGGTTGGTTCCTACAGCGAAGGGTTAGTTCCTACAGCGAAGGGTTAGTTCCTAGGGTTAGCTCCTTGCGTGAAGGGTTAAGGTTAGTTTCTAGGGCAAGGGTTAGTTCCTAGGGGGAAGGGTTAAGGTTAGTTCCTAGGGGAAAGGGTTAGTGTTAGTTTCTAGGGGGAAGGATTAAGGTTAGTTCCTAGGGGTTAGGGTTAGTTCCTAGGGCAAAGGGTTAGTTCCTAGCGCAAAGGGTTAGTTCCTAGGGGATAGGGTTAGAGTTAGTTCCTAGGGCAATGGTTAGGGGCTAGGGTTAGTTCCTAGGGCGAGGGTTAGTGTTCGTTCCTAGGGCGAAGGGTTAGCTCCTAGAGCGAAGGGTTTGTTCCTAGGGCGAAGGGTTAGGGTTAGTTCCTAGGGCGAGGGTTAGTGTTCGTTCCTAAGGCGAAGGTTTAGCTCCTAGGGTGAAGGGTTAGTTCCTAGGGGATAGGGTTAGAGTTAGTTCCGAGGGCAAAGGGTTAGTTCCTAGGCAGAGGGGTTAGTGTTAGTTCCTTGGGGGAAAGGGTTAGTTCCTAGGGCGAACGTTTAGGGTTAGTTCTCCTGTTTCCTTATATATATATTTTATTTTTTAACTAGGCAAGTCAGTTAAGAACAAATTCTTATTTGCAATGACGGCCTAGGAACAGTGGATTAACTGCCTTGTTCAGGGGCAGATCAACAGATTTTTACCTTGTCAGCTCAGGGATTCAATCTAGTAACCTTCCGGTTACTAGTCCAACGCTCTAACACTAGGCTACCTGCCACCCCATATCTGTCACTGTCTTCTTTCCAGGTGTCTCTATTATGGTGCTCTAACCAGAGGGACATGAAGTGAATGGCCCTGATAAAGCCCCTCAGTGGGAGAGTAGATGTCTCATTTTCTAAACCAGTGCTGTAAGAGACACTAAATAACACTGGAATGGTCCAGTGTGTTTTCAGTGACTGGACAGTGGGACAGAGAGCAGAGCTGAATGATTCATGTGGGCTGAGCAGGGACTTCCTGTGTGTGTGTCTGTGTTTGTGTGTGTGCGTGTGTTTGTGTGCTCGTGTGTATTTGTGTATTATTGTCAATGCACTTGCGCTTGTGTGCGTGTGTCTGCCCGTATGTATGTGTGTGTGTGTCAACTTAATTATCTTCTCTGTGTATAAATGATGCAACGCTTAACTCCCAGACCAGAGATGGTATATAGAGGGAGTCGGCATGCACTACTGCACCATATACCACAGGGGCCTAGCTCTATGTAACGTCACTCTCCAATCCATATCAATACTGCCAGATGTGCTGTCACCTCTTTTGGCCTTAAGAAAAACAACTCCTGCTCTAAACTCCAAGTCAGTGTTTCCCAACCCTGGTCCTCCAGTACCCCCAACAGTACACCAACCCTGGTCCTCCAGTACACCAACCCTGGTCTTCCAGTACCCCCAACAGTACACCAACCCTGGTCTTCCAGTACACCAACCCTGGTCCTCCAGTACCCCCAACAGTACACCAACCCTGGTCTTCCAGTACCTCCAACAGTACACCAACCCTGGTCATCCAGTACACCAACCCTGGTCCTCCAGTACCCCCAACAGTACATCAACCCTGGTCTTCCAGTACCCCCAACAGTACACCAACCCTGGTCTTCCAGTACACCAACCGTGGTCCTCCAGTACCCCCAACAGTACACCAACCCTGGTCTTCCAGTACCACCAACCCTGGTCTTCCAGTACTGGAGGAGCAGGGTTGGGGTACTGTTGGGGGTACTGGAGGACCAGGGTTGGTGTACTGTTGGGGGTACTGGAGGACCAGGGTTGGTGTACTGTTGGGGGTACTGGAGGACCAGGGTTGGTGTACTGTTGGGGGTACCGGAGGACCAGGGTTGGTGTACTGGAGGACCAGAGTTGGTGTACTGTTGGGGGTACTGGAGGACCAGGGTTGGTGTACTGTTGGGGGTACTGGAGGACCAGGGTTGATGTACTGTTGGGGGTACTGGAGGACCAGGGTTGGTGTACTGTTGGGGGTACTGAAGGACCAGGGTTGGTGTACTGTTCGGGGTACTGGAGGACCAGGGTTGGTGTACTGTTGGGGGTACTGGAGGACCAGGGTTGGGGTACTGTTGGGGTACTGAAGGACCAGGGTTGGTGTACTGTTGGGGTACTGGAGGACCTGGGTTGGGGTACTGTTGGGGGTACTGGAGGAGCAGGGTTGATGTACTGTTGGGGGTACTGGAGGACCAGGGTTGGTGTACTGTTGGGGTACTGGAGGACCAGGGTTGGGGTACTGTTGGGGTACTGAAGGACCAGGGTTGGTGTACTGTTGGGGGTACTGAAGGACCAGGGTTGGTGTACTGTTCGGGGTACTGGAGGACCAGGGTTGGTGTACTGTTGGGGGTACTGGAGGACCAGGGTTGGGGTACTGTTGGGGTATTGAAGGACCAGGGTTGGTGTACTGTTGGGGTTCTGAAGGACCAGGGTTGGGGTACTGTTGGGGTACTGAAGGACCAGGGTTGGGGTACTGTTGGGGTACTGAAGGACCATGGTTGGAGTACCGTTGGGGTACTGAAGGACCAGGGTTGGTGTACTGTTGGGGTACTGAAGGACCAGGGTTGGGGTACTGAAGGACCAGGGTTGGGGTAATGTTGGGGTACTGAAGGACCAGGGTTGGTGTACTGGAGGACCATGCTTAGGAAACATTGCTCTAAGGAGGCACATGCTGGAAAAGGTTACATTGTAAAGCAGTGAAGGTTGATTCCTTTTGTTAGTGTTGTCAACCAGTGAAGGTTGATTTATTTTAGTAGCATTGTAAAGCAGTGAAGGTTATTTTAGTAGCTTTGTAATACAGTGGAGGCTGAATTATTTTAAATGCATTGTAGTGCAATGGTTGATTTATTTTTAATGCATTGTAAAACAGTGAACCTGATTTATTTTAGTCTGAGCATTAGAGAGTATAGTGCTGTAAAGTGGAAAGAAACAGCTGTACATGTTTTAGTTATGTTTTTATTGTTAAAGTGTGTGTGTGTATGTGTGTGCGCATGTTTTCTTAAGTTTTTTTGTACTTTAGTTTGGCGTTGGAGGTGTAATGTTTAGCCAAACCCTAACCTCTTCCAGTTCGTCCCAGGGTCTTACAGGGGAACAAAATAAAATATATGGAACAAATAACTTGCTTAAGGCTATTGAGTTTGAACATCATTAGAGCAACATCATCATCTGATCATGAAATGTATCCACGGGAGCTATTGATTTGCTGTCTACTGTACCAAAACTGCTCATTGGAACATTTCCGTCATTGGAGATCATTACAATTTCGGGTCTGATTTGCTTATGGGAAAACTTCTGAAATGAGATATTATAGCTTCTTGCGATGTTATAATGGAAGCTACCAACGTTGTAGTCATTCTAAGCATTGTACCTATACATTTTTCCCAGTTCGATTGTGATAGTTCATATCAGCTCCTCTTGAGATTAAAAACCTACACATTAAGAACATACTGATATTGTTCCACTCTTTACCTATACGATTACGACAACTGAATCCTCTCAAAAGATCACCGTGTATAGTTTTGGCAGTCAATAAGTACTGGCTTGAAATGGACGACTCACTTGTGTTGTGGTCCAATTCTCTAACATGGCCTTATCTCCTTTTACCTCGTCCTGTATCCCCATACCCACTGATAGATGAGATGAATGGATGGGTTTCTACTGTATTACTTTAACATATTTATCTCCTGCAGATGAGTGGGAATAGATGAACAAGTGATGAGGAAAGGAAGCTGTTGAAGAGATTTGGGCCTCAGCTCCCAGTGTCACTCTGGTCATCTGTCTCTTTCCCACTGACGCCATGTAGTGTGGAATCCAGACGGCTTTGTTGATTGGATACTTGGCACGGCTCTGGCTCCTCCCATGAGGATTCTGGGAGTCGGATTTTGGGGGAAGTTTTCTAGCATAATAAATATGTCTGCCATTGTGTGCCATTGTGTGCCATTGTGTGCCATTGTGTGCCATTGTCTGCCATTGTGTGCCATTGTGTGCCATTGTGTGCCATTGTGTGCCATTGTGTGCCATTGTGTGCCATTGTGTGCCATTGTGTGCCATTGTCTGCCATTGTTTGCCATTGTGTGCCATTGTCTGCCATTGTTTGCCATTGTGTGCCATTGTCTGCCATTGTGTGCCATTGTCTGCCATTGTGTGCCATTGTGTGCCATTGTCTGCCATTGTGTGCCATTGTGTGCCATTGTGTGCCATTGTGTGCCATTGTGTGCCATTGTCTGCCATTGTGTGCCATTGTCTGCCATTGTGTGCCATTGTTGTGTGCCATTGTCTGCCATTGTGTGCCATTGTGTGCCATTGTCTGCCATTGTGTGCCATTGTGTTGTCCATTGTCATTGCCATTGTGTGCCATTGTGTGCCATTGTCTGCCATTGTGTGCCATTGTGTGCCATTGTCTGCCATTGTGTGCCATTGTTTGCCATTGTCTGCCATTGTGTGCCATTGTGTGCCATTGTCTGCCATTGTGTGCCATTGTGTGCCATTGTGTGCCATTGTCTGCCATTGTGTGCCATTGTGTTGTGTGCCATTGTCATTGTGTGCCATTGTCTGCCATTGTTTTGTCCATTGTCTGCCATTGTGTGCCATTGTGTGCCATTGTCTGCCATTGTGTGCCATTGTGTGCCATTGTGTGCCATTGTCTGCCATTGTGTGCCATTGTGTGCCATTGTCTGCCATTGTGTGCCATTGTGTGCCATTGTCTGCCATTGTGTGCCATTGTCTGCCATTGTTTGCCATTGTCTGCCATTGTGTGCCATTGTCTGCCATTGTGTGCCATTGTGTGCCATGTGCCATTGTCTTGCCATTGTGTGCCATTGTCTGCCATTGTGTGCCATTGTCTGCCATTGTGTGCCATTGTGTGCCATTGTGTGCCATTGTGTGCCATTGTGTGCCATTGTCTGCCATTGTTGTGCCATTGTGTGCCATTGTCTTGTCTGCCATTGTGTGCCATTGTCCATTGTCTGCCATTGTGTGCCATTGTCTGCCATTGTGTGCCATTGTCTGCCATTGTGTGCCATTGTGTGCCATTGTCTGCCATTGTGTGCCATTGTCTGCCATTGTGTGCCATTGTCTGCCATTGTGTGCCATTGTGTGCCATTGTCTTGCCATTGTGTGCCATTGTGTGCCATTGTGTGCCATTGTCTTGCCATTGTGTTGCCATTGTCTTGTCTGCCATTGTGTGCCATTGTGTGCCATTGTGTGCCATTGTCTGCCATTGTGTGCCATTGTGTGCCATTGTGTGCCATTGTCTGCCATTGTGTGCCATTGTCTGCCATTGTGTGCCATTGTGTGCCATTGTCTTGTCTGCCATTGTGTGCCATTTGTGTGCCATTGTCTGCCATTGTTTTGCCATTGTCTTGCCATTGTGTGCCATTGTCTGCCATTGTGTGCCATTGTGTGCCATTGTCTGCCATTGTGTGCCATTGTCTGCCATTGTGTGCCATTGTCTGCCATTGTGTGCCATTGTGTGCCATTGTGTGCCATTGTGTGCCATTGTGTGCCATTGTCTGCCATTGGGGACATTGTGTGCCATTGTGTGCCATTGTGTGCCATTGTGTGCCATTGTGTGCCATTGTGTGCCATTGTGTGCCATTGTGTGCCATTGTGTGCCATTGTGTGCCATTGTGTGCCATTGTCTGCCATTGTGTGCCATTGTGTGCCATTGTGTGCCATTGGGGACATTTGATAGCCGTGTAAGGCTGAAACGGTTCTGTCTGCCGGGTTCTAAACCAGCCTCTCTTGACGCTAACAAACGATGTTGTTGTTATAGTGTAGCTCTCTGACCAAGACATTCTTACTGTTCTCACACATTGTTTGTTTTTGGCTAGTTATTATGTTATTGCCCTCAAAGCTTGTCAGTCCAAATGGAAAGGATACCGCATTGAGTAGACACTGCAACTAAACTGAAAGTGGATCTGTTTTTTTTGATGTTTAATTTTTTATTCCAGTCCCAGTCCTCTAATTAAGCAATAAGGCCCGAGGGGGTGTGGTATATGGCCAATATACCACAGCTAAGGACTGTTCTTAGGACACAGCCCTTAGCCATGGTATTATTAACCATATATCACAAACCCCTGAGGTGCCTTATTGCTATTATAAATTGGTTACCAATGTCATCAGAGCAGTAAAAATAAATGCTTTGTCATACCAGTGGTATACAGTCTGATTTACCACAGCTTTCAGCCAATCAGCATTCAGGACTGGAACCACCCAGTTTGTAATATGTGCTGTTTATTGGGTAGGATAGATAGAGGGGGAAAGGTCGAGTTACTAAAATAGCAGTAGGCAGGATGAATGTGTTCCAGAAGCAGCGGCTAAGACCACCAGACCCCCCTTGGCCATGATGATGTATCTTTTAGTCTGTCTTGTCTACTGCAGACACTCCAGCCTCTAACCAATCCTTCTACCATAACAATTGACTGGATAATTCTGATGCAATTGCCCACACAGTTAAGGAAACGATCGGGCTGTGAGGCTGAGGGTGTCCTAAAATAGCCAGCAGCCAACCACCTTGCATCCCACTGCTGGCTTGCCTCTGAAGCTGTGTTGAGTTGGTCTTGGTCGGTCCCTGAATGGGAGACCAGACGCTGCTGGAATTTGTGTTGGAGGGCCAGTAGGGAGCACTCTTCCCTCTGGTCTTAGGAGATCTCAATGCCCCAGGGCAGGGAAAGGGATATTGCCCTATATAGGGTGCCGTCTTTCAGATGGGATGTGAAAACGGGTGTCCATACTCTCCGAGGTCACTATAGCGCCCATGGCACGTATTCTAAGAGTAGTTGTGTTAACCCTGGTGTCCTGGCTAAATTCCCAATCTGGCCCTTAAACCATCATGGCCACCATCATCCCCAGCTTCCAACTGGCTCATTAATCCCCTCTCTTCCCCGGGTAGTTGCTGTAAAAAAAAACATGTTCTCAGTCCTCTTACCTGGTAAAATAAGGGTAAAGAAATCAAATGGGCAATGTAGGCCAGGTCCCCTTGGAGTGTCAGTAGAGACCCAAAGAGAAGTGACCCTAATGTAGGTCACTCACATGTAGAGTAACGACTGGTGAGTCAATATCACCCCTGCAGGGCTTGCACGCAAGACGGGCGCTGATGACATCAAAAGTCCACTGAAACTGTCGTCCATGACGTTTTCCTGATGTGTTATGGTTCCCCAAGGGGAAGGGGAACTGAGATGATTGAGTGAAGATAATCAGATGATTTTAGAGGGAGAATGGTAGAGATGGTCTATAAAAAGGTCTCCAGTTAGCATGTTGTATTTGTCAGTAACACCTAACTAGTAAGACATGATAGGAAATGAACAAGGATAAGAGTCAAGTACAGTGGGGAGAACAAGTATTTGAAACACTGCCAATTTTGCAGGTTTTCACAACTTACAAAGCATGTAGAGGTCTAATGTTATCATAGGTACACTTCAACTGTGAGAGACAGAATCTAAAACAAAAATGCAGAAAATCACATTGTATGATTAAGTAATTAATTTGCATTTTATTGCATGACATAAGTATTTGACACATCAGAAAAGCAGAACTTAATATTTGGTACAGAAACCTTTGTTTGCAATTACAGAGATCATACATTTCCTGTAGTTCTTGACCAGGTTTGCACACACTGCAGCAGGGATTTTGGCCCACTCCTCCATACAGACCTTCTCCAGATCCTTCAGGTTTCGGGGCTGTCACTGGACAATACGGACATTCAGCTCCCTCCAAAGATTTTCTATTGGGTTCAGGTCTGGAGACTGGCTAGGCCACTCCAGGACCTTGAGATGCTTCTTACGGAGCCACTCCTTAGTTGCCCTGGCTGTGTGTTTCGGGTCGTTGTCATGCTGGAAGACCCAGCCACAACCCATCTTCAATGCTCTTACTGAGGGAATCAAATCATCAAATCAAATGTATTTATAAAGCCCTTCTTACATCAGCTGATATCTCAAAGTGCTGTACAGAAACCCAGCCTAAAACCCCAAACAGCAAGCAATGCAGGTGTAGAAGCACAGTGGCTAGGAAGGAGGTTGTTGACCAAGATCTCGCAATACATGGCCCCATCCATCCTCCCCTCAATACAATGCAGTCGTCCTGTCCCCTTTGCAGAAAAGCATCCCCAAAGAATGATGTTTCCACCTCCATGCTTCACGGTTGGACTGGTGTTCTTGGGGTTGTACTCATCCTTCTTCTTTCTCCAAACACGGCAAGTGGAGTTTAGACCAAAAGCTTTATTTTTGTCTCATCAGACCACATTACCTTCTCCCATTCCTCCTCTGGATCATCCAGATGGCCATTGGCAAACTTCAGACGGGCCTGGACATGCGCTGGCTTGAGCAGGGGGACCTTGCTTATCCCTGATGTCCTTACACAGCTCTCTGGTCTTGGCCATTGTGGAGAGGTTGGAGTCTGTTTGATTGAGTGTGTGAACAGGTGTCTTTTATACAGGTAATGAGTTCAAACAGGTGCAGTTAATACAGGTAATGAGTGGAGAACAGGAGGGCACAGTGACCCATAGCCACCAGTAGTCATAGCCACAGTCACCGGTAGCCATAGCCAGTCACCCATAGTCACCAGTAGTCATAGCCACCGGTAGCCATAGCCACCCATAGTCACCAGTGGTCATAGCCACAGTCACAAGTAGTCATAGCCACAGTCACAGTATGCCATAGCTACAGTCACCCATAGCCACCACTAGTCATAGCCACAGTCACAGGTAGCCATAGCCAGTCACCCATAGTCACAAGTAGTCATAGCCACAGTCACCACTAGTCATTGCCACAGTCACAGTATGCCATAGCTACAGTCACCCATAGCCACCACTAGTCATAGCCACAGTCACAGGTAGCCATAGCCAGTCACCCATAGTCACCAGTAGTCATAGCCACCCATAGTCACCGGTAGCCATAGCCACCCATAGTCGTAGCCACCCATAGTCACCGTAGCCATAGTTACCCATAACCACCAGTAGTCATAGCCACAGTGACCCACCAGTAGTCATAGCCACAGTCACCCATAGCCAGAGAGGCAAGTCAAATGTCACTTGGGTCTGGACCTTGTCCTCGCCCATTCATAATGCATGCAGTGTGGGTTGCTAGCAACCCACTACTTCTCCTTAGCGTTAACTATTGATTAAGGGCCTGTGTTCCGGGCCCTCAGAGGGATTGATGTGGCGCTGCTAATGTGTTGTAGACAACTCCATTATTCATGATTCCACTGGCCATTTGAGCATGTGGTGAAGCACTGCATGCACAGCTTTTACATGTACCTATATTTTGGATGATTGTCAGTGGTAGACCTCAAGACGACTGTCAAGTAACACCTTACCGCAACTGTATGTTGGCCAATGGTGGCCCTCAAGTTGATATGAAGACCTGTGCCAGGTTATTGGGCATAGAACCATTTATCAGTTTATTCAGGACCATGCAACATTACCCAAGATTCAGATAGAAATGTATACTGTTTCTAGAACAGCTGTTAATATCTGTCATGCAGAGTATGTAATAGTCAGCTCTGTTTAAAGTTATCTACAGTGCCTCCGAAAAGTATTCAGACCCCTTGACTTTTTCCATATTTTGATATGTTACAGCCTTATTCTAAAATTGATTAAATAAAAACAATCCTCAGCAATCTGCGCACAATAACCAGAAACTTTTGCAAATATATTCGTATATTTGAAATTGAGCTTAGGTGCATCTTGTTTCCATTGATCATCCTTGAGATGTTTCAACAACTTGATTGGAGTCCACCTGTGGTAGATTCAATTGATGGGGCATGATTTGGAAAGGCACAAACCTGTCTCTAATGCCCCACAGTCGACAGTGCAAGTCAGAGCAAAAACCAAGTCATGAGGTCGAAGGAACTGTCCGTAAGACCTCCGAGACCGGATTGTGTTGAGGCACAGATCTGGGGAAGGGTAACAAAATATTTCTGCAGCACTGGAGGACCCCAAAAACAAAGTGGCCTCCATTATCCTTAAATGGAAGAAGTTTGGAACCACCAAGACTCCTCCTAGTGCTGGCCACCCGGCCAAAATGAGCAATCTGGAGAGAAGGGCCTTGGTCAGTGAGGTGACCAAGAAGCCGATGGGCACTCTGGAAGTGCTCTTGAGTTCTTCTGAGAACCTTCCAGAAGGACAACCATCTCTGCAGCACTCCACCAATCAGGCTTTTATGGTAGAGTGGCCAGACAGAAGCCACTCCTCAGTTAAAAGGCCCATGACAGCCCGCTTGGAATTTGCCAAAAGGCACCTAAAGACTCTCAGACCATGAAAAACTAGATTCTCTGGTCTGATGAAACCAAGATTGAACTACAGTGAAGCATGGTGGTGGCAGCATCATGCTGTGGGGGTGTTTTTCAGCGGCAGAGACTGGGAGACTAGTCAGGATCGAGGCAAGGAGGAACGGAGCAAAGTACAGAGATCCTTGATGAAAACCTGCTCCAGAGCACTCAGGACCTCCGACTGGGGCAAAGTTTCACCTTCCAACAAGACAACGACCCACGGCCAATGCAACGCAGGAGTTGCTTTCGGGACAAGTCTCTGAATGTCCTTGAGTGGCCCAGCCAGAGCCCGAACCTGATCAAAAATCTCTGGAGACCTGAAAATAGCTGTGCAGCAATGCTCCCCATCCAACCCGACTGAGCTTGAGAGGATATCAAATCAAATTTTGTTGGTCACATACATGGTTAGCAGATGTTAATGCGAGTGTAGCGAAATGCTTGTGCTTCTAGTTCCTACAGTGCAGTAATAGCTAACAATTCCCTAACAACTACCTACTACACACAAATCTAAAGGCATGATTGAGAATATGTACATATAAGTATATGGATGAGCAGCATAGGCAAGGTGCAATAGATGGTATAATGTACAGTATGTACCCTCCCTGACTAGCACCAAAAGCTCAGCCTTTAGGGCTTTCTCAGGGACGAAGAGTCCATAATGGTCTGCTACAGCGCAAAACCACCAACCGAACAGAGTGCGCACCAATAAACTGGGAGACTACTGAGGCAGCCATTTGACACAGCAGCCTACTTAACACACGCAAACTAAACCAGTCATCCAAACTCACAATCTACCACCACACCTCAATCACCAATCAGAGAGCTCAGAGCAGCGGGGTCCTGTGGGTTTAATGGATCCCGGATGAGTCCCCATTATGTTACTCATGCCTCTTGGAGGAGAGAACGCAACACCCTGCTACACTCAACTCCCTGTGGAGTGAAAGAGGTATGTGACTGTAAGTGCAGGTAAGGATGACTGAGACAGAATTTTACATTAACAGGGCATTCATTCCTTCACATGGTAATTTGGGGAAAAGGTGCTGGAAGGAACCAAAGCAAAGAAAGTTAAAGCCCCCTCTCCTGCCTTAGCTACCCACTACTTATCTATTCTTAACACCACCTAGCGCACTAACCAAAATACAGGGGGTGGTCCGCTCAGGTCTTACGTAGTGTGCATAGACAGAGTACATACTACGGGTAGATGTATGCCCGCAGGTCTCTTTCCGAAGCACTCCAAGTGCCTCCCCCCCAGGAACAATAACAGAATAATTACTAACGTAAGTAATCCATTTAAATAATCAAAAACAGTCCTTGTGACAAAAACATACCTCAGCAACAACCAACACAGGCCATCAAAGACGCTCTCTCTGAGCAACAACCAACACAGGCCATCAAAGACACTCTCTCTCTGAGCAACAACCAACACAGGCCATCAAAGACACTCTCTCTCTGAGCAACAACCAACACAGGACATAACCATCAACTCTCTCTCTGAGCAAAGGAACACTGGCTTTTATACAGCTGGATAAGGAGTCTGTAATTGCAGACAGCTGTATCCCCTGACGAGAGGGCGGGGTCAGCTCCAATCTGCAATGGGGCCGACCAATCAGCTGCTTGAGGGAATCCAGGAAGCCATTTCCTGAAATACACACAAACACATACAAACCCATAACACAGAAACTGTGGAACGTAACAATGTGATATGAGTAATGTAAGATATATACAGTAAACATGATCAAAGTTGCAATATTTAAAGTGGCATTGTTTAATTAAAGTGACTTGTGATCCGTTTATTAAAAAGTGGCCAGTGATTGGGTCTCAATGTAGGCAGCAGCCTCTCTGAGTTAGTGATTGCTGTTTAGAAGTCTGATGGCCATGAGATAGAGATAGTCTCTTGGTCCCAGCTTTGGTCCCAGCTTTGATGCACTGGTACTGACAAAGCCTTCTGGAGAGTAGCGGTGTGAACAGGCTCCGTTGGTTTTTGTCCTTGATGATCCTTTTGGCCTTTTGTGACATCGGGTGCTGTAGGTGTCATGGAGGGCAGGTAGTTTGCCCCCAGTGATGTGTTGTGCAGACTGCACCACCCTCTGGAGAGCCTTGAGGTTGAGGGTGGTGCAGATGCCGTACCAGGCTGTGATACAGCCCGGTAAGATGCTCTCGATTGTGCATCTATAAAGGTTTGTCAGGGTTTTGGGTAACAAGCCAAATTTCTTCAGCCTCCTGGTGCCTTCTTCACAACACTGTCTGTGTGGGTGGACCATTTCAGTTGGTCTGTGATGTGTACGATGAGGAACTTAAAACTTTCCACTTTCTCCACTACTGTCCCTTCGATGTGGATAAGGGGGGGTGCTCCCTCTGCTGTTTCCTGAAGTCCACGATCATCTCCTTTGTTTAGTTGACGTTGAGTGAGAGGTTGTTTTCCTGACATCATCTGCAGAGAAGAATAGGAGAAACTATCCAAATACAGGTGTGCCAAGCTTGTAGTGTCATGTACTCCTGAGTGGTGCAGTGGTCTAAGCCACTGCATCTCAGTGCTAGAGGCTTTACTACAGACACCCTGGTTCAAAACCAGGCTGTATCACAAACGGCTCTGATTGGGAGTCCCATAGGGCGGCACACAATTGGCCCAGCGTCGTCTGTTTTTGGCCAGTGTAGGCTGTCATTGTAAATAAGATGCCTTGTTTAATAAAGGTGAAATAAAACATTTAAAAAATACCCAAGTCTTGAGGCTGTAATTGCTGCAAAAGGTGCTTCAACAAAGTACTGAGTAAAAGGTCTGAATACTTATGTAAACATGATATTTCATTATAATTATTATTTTTTAATTAAAAATTATTTTAAAGAATCTAAAAAACTGTTTTTGCTTTGTCATTAGGGGGTACTGTGTGTAGATTGACGAGGAAAAAAACAATATAATCAATTTTAGAATAAGGCTGTAACCAAACAAAATGTGGAAATAGTCAAGGGGTCTGAATTCTTTCCGAAGGCACTGTAGATAACTTAAAACAGAGCTGACTACATACTCTGCATGAATATGACCACATTATAAAGCATCCTGATACAGTCATATCATTTTTTGCATTGTGTGTAATGCGGCCCCTCATGCCACAGTCAGCCTCACGTGACATTTAATCTTCCCATTTCACCCTGCAGTCCCCGAAGTGTATCTGACAAGCTCCCTCTGCAGACACCCTTGGCCTTTCCACAGGACCCGGCACCATTACATAAGCACAGAACAGGGCTATTTATACACACAACCATGTCTGGGAGACCTTAGAGCAGGGGAAGATAGATGGGGGAGTGATGAGGGAGGGAGTGAAGTGGAGACTGAAGGGGAAATTGGGATAAACCATGGTCCACTGCATCTAAGGGGGAAAGGGAAAAGGGGGATACCTCGTCAGTTGTCCAGCTGAATGAATTCAACTGAAATGTGTCTTCCCCATTTAACCCAACCTGAATCAGAGTGGTGTGGTGGGGCTGCCTTAATCTTCATCCACGTCTTCGGCGCCCAGGGACAGTGGGTGGTTAACTGCCTTGCTCAGGCGCAGAACGACAGATGTCAGCTCGGGGATTCGATCCAGCAACCTAAGAAGGCTTGCCTATGTTCAATGTCTTTAACTAGGCTGGATGGTACCCAAAATGAGCAATGGCCAAGGAGTCAATGGCCAAGGAGTCAATGGCCAAGGAGCAACGCACGCACAGATGTGTGCATACACTCTTGCGTACATGCACGCACGCACGCACACACACACACACACACACACACACACACACACACACACACACACACACACACACACACACACACACACACACACACACACACACACACACACACACACACACACACATAAGGATGTATATCAATCAATCAAGTTTAGCAGAACAAGGAAAAACAGTTGCACATTTCAGTAGTTAGATAACCCTTCATTCTGTAACTGAACAATTCATTGTTCTACCTCTTACAGATTTTTATTTTAGGCTACACTCTGTTACACCATGCGGGACTGGGACCTACTCTGTTAGACAAGGCGGGACAGGGACATACTCTGTTACACCATGTGGGACTGGGACCTACTCTGTTACACCATGCGGGACTGGGACCTACTCTGTTAGACAAGGCGGGACAGGGACATACTCTGTTACACCATGTGGGACTGGGACCTACTCTGTTACACCATGCGGGACTGGGACCTACTCTGTTACACCATGCGGGACTGGGACCTACTCTGTTAGACAAGGCGGGACAGGGACAGGACCTACTCTGTTACACCATGCGGGACTGGGACAGGACCTACTCTGTTACACCATGCGGGACTGGGACCTACTCTGTTAGACAAGGCGGGACAGGGACATACTCTGTTACACCAGGCGGGACAGGGACAGGACCTACTCTGTTATACCATGTGGGACAGGGACCTACTCTGTTAGACAAGGCGGGACAGGGACATACTCTGTTACACCATGCGGGACTGGGACCTACTTTGTTACACCATGCGGGACTGGGACCTACTCTGTTAGACAAGGCGAGACAGGGACAGGACCTACTCTGTTACACCATGCGTGACTGGGACAGGACCTACTCTGTTACACCATGCGGGACTGGGACCTACTCTGTTAGACAAGGCGGGACAGGGACAGGACCTACTCTGTTACACCATGCGCGACTGGGACAGGACCTACTCTGTTACACCAGGCGGGACAGGGACCTACTCTGTTACACCAGGCGGGACAGGGATGGGACCTACTCTGTTGCATCAGGCAGGACAGGGACGGGACCTACTTTGTTACACCAGGCGGGACAGGATCTGGACCTACTCTGTTTCACCAGGCGGGACAGGGAAGGGACCTAATCTGTTACACCAGGCGGGACAGGGACATGACCTACTCTGTTACATCAGGCGGGAAAGGGAAGGGACCTACTCTGTTACACCAAGCGGGACACGAACAGGACATATTATGTTACACCAGGTGGGACAGGGACAGGACCTACTCTTTTACACCAGGCGGGACAGGGACATGAACTACTCAGTTATACCAGGCAGGAAAGGGAGAGGACCTACTCTGTTATACCAGGCGGGAAAGGGAGATGACCTACTCCGTTACACCAGGCGGGACAGGGACGGGACCTACTTTGTTACACCAGGCGGGACAGGGAAGGGACCTACTCTGTTATACCAGGCAGGAAAGGGAGAGGACCTACTCTGTTACACTAGGCGGGACAGGGACCTACTCTGTTACACTAGGTGGGACAGGGAAGGGACCTACTCTGTTACACCAGGCGGGACAGGCAAGGGACCTACTCTTTTACACCAAGCGGGACACGAACAGGACCTATTATATTACACCAGGCGGGACAAGTACAGGACCTACTCTGTTGCACCAGGCGGGACAGGGATGGGACCTACTCTGTTGCACCAGGCAGGACAGGGACGGGACCTACTCTGTTATACCAGGCAGGAAGGGGAGAGGACCTACTCCGTTACACCAGGCGGGACAGGGAAGGGATCTACTATGTTACACCAGACGGGACATGGACAGGACCTACTCTGTTATACCAGGCAGGAAGGGGAGAGGACCTACTCCGTTACACCAGGCAGGACAGGGAAGGGACCTACTCTGTTATACAAGGCAGGAAAGGGAGAGGACCTACTCTGTTATACCAGGTGGGAAAGGGAGAGGACCTACTCCGTTACACCAGGTGGGACAGGGACCTACTCTGTTACACTAGGTGGGACAGGGAAGGGACCTACTCTTTTACACCAAGCAGGACACGAACAGGACCTATTATATTACACCAGGCCGGACAGGGACAGGAACAGGGCCTACTCAGTTGCACCAGGCGGGACAGGGATGGGACCTACTCTGTTGCACCAGGCAGGACAGGGACGGGACCTACTCTGTTATACCAGGCAGGAAAGGGAGAGGACCTACTCCGTTACACCAGACGGGACAGGGAAGGGATCTACTATGTTTCACCAGGTGGGACATGGACAGGACCTACTCTGTTACACCAGGCGGGACAGGGAAGGGACCTACTCTGGTACACCAGGCGGGACGGGGAGAGGACCTACTCTGTTACACAAAGGCGGGACAGGACCAGGACCTACTCTGTTACACCAAGCGGGACAGGGAAGGGACCTACTCTGTTACACCAAGCGGAACAGGGACAGGACCTACTCTGTTCCACCAGGCGGGACAGGGACCTACTCTGTTACACCAGGCGGGACAGGGAAGGGATCTACTATGTTTTACCAGGCGGGACATGGACAGGACCTACTCTGTTACACCAGGCGGAACAGGGACGGGACCTACTCTGTTACACCTGGCGCGACAGGGAGAGGACCTACTCTGTTCCACCAGGCGGGACAGGGAAGGGATCTACTATGTTTCACCAGGCGGGACATGGACAGGACCTACTCTGTTACACCAGGCGTAACAGGGACGGGACCTACTCTGTTACACCAGGCGGGACAGGATCTGGACCTATTCTGTTTCACCAGGCGGGACAGGACCAGAACGTACTCTGTTACTCCAAGCGAGACAGGGAAGGGACCTACTCTGTTACACCAAGCGGGACAGGGAAGGGACCTACTTTGTTACACCAGGTGGGACAGAGACAGGACCTACTCTGTTACAGCAGGTGGGACAGGGACTGGACCTACTATGTTTCACCAGGTGGGACATGGACAGGACCTACTCTGTTACACCAGGCGGGACAGGGAAGGGACCTACTCTGGTACACCAGGCGGGACGGGGAGAGGACCTACTCTGTTACACAAAGGCGGGACAGGACCAGGACCTACTCTGTTACACCAAGCGGGACAGGGAAGGGACCTACTCTGTTACACCAAGCGGAACAGGGACAGGACCTACTCTGTTCCACCAGGCGGGACAGGGACCTACTCTGTTACACCAGGCGTAACAGGGACGGGACCTACTCTGTTACACCAGGCGGGACAGGATCTGGACCTATTCTGTTTCACCAGGCGGGACAGGACCAGAACGTACTCTGTTACTCCAAGCGGGACAGGGAAGGGACCTACTCTGTTACACCAAGCGGGACAGGGAAGGGACCTACTTTGTTACACCAGGTGGGACAGAGACAGGACCTACTCTGTTACAGCAGGTGGGACAGGGACTGGACCTACTCTGTTACACCAGGCAGAACAGGGACAGGACCTACTCTGTTACACCAGGCGGGACAGGGACGGGATCTACTCTGTTACACTAGGTGGGACAGGGACAGGACCTAGTGTGTTACACCAGGCGGAACAGGGAGGACCTACTATTTTACACCAGGCAGAACAGGGACAGGACCTACTCTGTTATACCAGGCGGGACAGGGACAGGACCTACTCTGTTACACCAGGCTGGACAGGGACGGGACCTACTCTGTTATACCAGGCGGGACACGGACAGGACCTGCTCTGTTACACCAGGCGGGTCAGGGACGGGATCTACTCTGTTACACTAGGTGGGACAGGGACAGGACCTACTTTGTTACACCAGGCGGGACAGGGACAGGACATACTATGTTACACCAGGCGGGACAGGGACAGGACCTACTATGTTACACCAGGCGGGACAGGGACAGGACCTACTGTGTTACACCAGGCGGGACAGGGAAGGGATCTACTATGCTTTACCAGGCGGGACATGGACAGGACCTACTCTGTTACACCAGGCGGGTCAGGGACGGGATCTACTCTGTTACACTAGGTGGGACAGGGAGAGGACCTACTCTGTTACACCAGGCGGGTCAGGGAAGGGATCTACTATGTTTCACCAGGCGGGACATGGACAGGACCTACTCTGTTACACCAGGCGGAACAGGGACGGGACCTACTCTGTTACACCAGGCGGGACAGGATCTGGACCTATTCTGTTCCACCAGGAGGGACAGGACCAGAATGTACTCTGTTACTCCAAGCGAGACAGGGAAGGGACCTACTCTGTTACACCAAGCGGGACAGGGAAGGGACCTACTTTGTTACACCAGGTGGGACAGAGACAGGACCTACTCTGTTACACCAGGCAGAACAGGGACAGGACCTACTATGTTACACCAGGCGGGACAGGGACAGGACCTACTTTGTTACACTAGGCGGGACAGGGACAGGACCTACTATGTTACTCTAGGCGGGACAGGGACAGGACCTACTTTGTTACTCTAGGTGGGACAGGGACAGGACCTACTATGTTACACTAGGCGGGACAGGGACAGGACCTACTATTTTACACCAGGCGGGACAAGGACAGGACCCACTATGTTACACTAGGCGGGACAGGGACAGGACCTACTTTGTTACTCTAGGTGGGACAGGGACAGGACCTACTATGTTACACCAGGCGGGACAGGGACAGGACCCACTATGTTACACTAGGCGGGACAGGGACAGGACCTACTTTGTTACTCTAGGTGGGACAGGGACAGGACCTACTATGTTACACCAGGCGGGACAGGGACAGGACCTACTATGTTACACCAGGCGGGACAGGGACAGGACCCACTATGTTACACTAGGCGGGACAGGGACAGGACCTACTTTGTTACACCAAAGCCAACTGCTGCTACTGTGTTGGCAAGACCACCTCTCCCTGTTGAGATCTAGCTGCCAGCATTGTCTCCAGGGACTCTGGTTGCATCCAAAAGGGACTGGTCAACAGTAGAGCACTGTTACACCAGGCGGGACAGGGACCTCTGGGTAACATTTGGGATGCTGACTGAGATTCAGGGAAGCATTGCGAACATTCTGGAATCAAACTTAATACATGTGGCCCCACCGGAGAGTGTGGGATCAGGGTGAGAGTTGGATGGTGTGTGTGTGTATGTTTGGTGTTGCCTGGGGACTGATGGGGTAGGTTTGGTTAAAACCGGTTCCTGCTCTGGCTAGGCTACTCAATGCTCTGTGTTCTTCCCCTCCGTCCAGACAGGAGCTGTTATGTTAGGCATGCAGGCTAATGCACAAAGCACAGGAGGAGACAGAATATCCCCAACCCTAGTTCTGACGATTGAATATGTCACAAGAACACATGCCAACACACACTGTCACATTCACTTGCATGCACACTCAAACTGAACTCGTACGCACATAGATACACCTATTTAAATGAACTCACACACACACACACACACACACACACACACACACACACACACACACACACACACACACACACACACACACACACACACACACACACACACACACACACACACACACACACACACACACACACACACTGAAAGCTGTCCACCCTCTCATTTTATCATCAGCTTTGACACTCCCATTATTAACAAATTCAACCAAGCATTAAGAAGCATTTGTGTCCACACAAATCTATACGTTTATTATCCTAGCCTGTTGAACAGATGGCTAAGGAACCACACCCTTCTGAATGTTATCAGAATATTCTCCATGGTTTAACAACATGATTACTCTATCGCTGTAAAGACAGTCCACTAACAGACATTGAGCGTTGGTGTTTTAACACAGCTAGGGCACACGGTCATCTGAAGTAGCTATGGACGTTAGGTCAGGGCTGGAAAAGTCCCTCCCGATCCGTAGCCCTAGAGGAGACGGAGGAGGGAAATTAAACGAGCATGTGACATCACCACATCTCCACAGCCTCAGAAAAAAAGAAGAAAAAAAACCCAGCATTGAGGCGAAACCATCTCTGTGTTCCTCTGTGAATATCTGTTCCAGTGAAATGGTAATGACGCGTAAAATCTTGAAAGGAAGCGGATTGCCATGTCTAATCAATGTGTTGAAACCCTGTAGCTCGTGCTGCAATCCTCTGAAGACGCCTTAATAATCATGTCTACACTATGCTGTACTTTTGATGGTCCAGGGTCTGTAGTTAAAGGTGCTCTGTGGGACATAAAATGAGTCATTCCGTATAAAAAGACCACGTACTGTAGCAATTCAAAAACACACCATAAGACGCAGCTGTTGCTGTGGTTGCATTTTCGATCTCAGTGCTTTGCCCGACGCAATTCGGGCCTGGGCATACAGCATCTTGTGCCAATGCCAAACTGTCTGTACTCTGTGGCCAAAGGATTTGTGTGTCTGTGCCCCTCTCATATTTTCCCCCATAAAACGAAACGGCCTTTTTTGAAGGTGGATACCTTTTTTATGACCTCGGCTTTTATGTCATACGACAATTTATAAATCACACACTGCCATGATGAAGTCTGTTGTTGTCCTGTGGAAACACACTACTAGATCTCTTAACCCTCACTGACATTATATGTCCGTGTGTTCTGAAAGAAGCCTTCATAGATCATATTCAGACAGATATTCATCTATTCACATTGAGACTGGATAACTTTTCATGATACATTTCAGGCTTTACCTTGAAACATGCTCTAACTTGTCTGCATCATGTCTGCATCATGGGTAATTCCTTAAGACAGGCATCACTGCAAAGTTGCCTGTTTACTATTTCCTCCCTGTCCTAAAATGGCATGAACAAAGCATGGTTGGGGCACCACCAGGGTCATCCTGGGGTGTCGCTGCAAAAGGACCAAGCGAGGTTCAGTTCAGACTATAGTAAATAGACAGATAGAGAGATATAGCTAGAGGTGCATTCCTGACAGTAAAGGAGATGATGGAGGGAGAGGCAAATTTAATAATGGAAATGCATAATGGACGATAAGAGATTGGAATGTGAAGAGATGTTAACTTGATGGAAGAATGCTAATTTGTTTTGGAAGAAGGGCTGGACTTGTAGTGTAGTCTACATGTGGCCCCACTGGATAAGAGCGTCTGCCAAATGACTTAAATGTAAGTGTAATGTAGTCATGGACCTCTTTTGAACATTTCAACATTTTTAAACGGACAGTCTTATATTAATCGGTTTTATATCAATGTCAATTTAAATTCCTCTAGTTTTTATGACCTTTGGTTGTTTTAAATAGGTTTAAACATCTCCGTTATTTGTGCTTTATTTATCTGTCTTTAGCTTAGTTGAATATGTATACAGTCTTAGAAACAAAGGGTTCCAAAAGGGTGCTTTGGCTGTCCCTATAGGAGAACCCTTTTTGGTTCCAGGTAGAACCCTTTTTGTTCTAGGTAGAACCCTTTTGGGTTCCATGTAGGTTTTACGTGGAACCAAAAGGGTTCTACCAGCAACCAAAAAGGGTTCTTCAAAGGGTTCTCCTATTGGGACAGCCAAAGAACCCTTTTAGGTTCTAGATATAAACTTATTTTAAAGAGTGTGCCTGTTAGTTTATACTTAATACCTGGTTGAATACCAGTCAGTTGATAATTTCATCAGATAAGTGATATTCAACCATGTATTATATACAAGACTAACTAACATGTATAGATATTTAAACAGGTTAAACAAGTCAGTTGAAACACACCAACAGCAGCCAGTCTAATCAGCTGTCATTCCAAATAGCCTCTCTCAGACACCTGAAAAGCTGCCTGTAGGGATCTCCCCTAAAGAGGCCCTCTCTGACTGACGATTCCAACAACATTCAGACACACACTCCCTCAGTCTCACACTCACAACCACTCTGCTGCAGACGGGAGCCGGCTCTGCAGCGCAGCGAGAGAGAGAGAGAGAGAGAGAAAGAGAAGGAGAGAGAGAGAGAGAGAGAGAGAGATTCTCTGGGCCCAGACAAATACAGACAGGCATCCTGCTATGGATTAAGAGGACCTGACATACAGCTGGATTGTGGAGTCTTACAGAGAGAGAGAGAGAAAGAGAGTTGTTTTGTGCGGGAGAGGCGTGTGTTTTGTGTGGGGTGTTGTGAGACAACGTGTGCTGTGTCTGTATATGTGTCTGAGTGTGTCCTGCATCTGTGTGAGAGTCAGTGTGTGCATCAGTCCCTGTGTGTGTGTGTTTATCCTGCACATACTACCAGGCATAGAGTGGGTCTCCGCGTGGGCTCTCCTCCTGGGTGTTGCTAGACATACAACTCCCCCGGGCTGGTTCTAGGTCTGGCCGTATGACCAGGGAAGGAAAGCCAGTCCAGAGAACCAACAGGACATCACAGACCAGGCACAGTTTCTTCAGATGACACCTGGCATACCTCTACCACCACCACCATGGAGGTATCTTACCTAGACATTTTATACCTCTACCACCATCAGCCAGGCTGCAATACAAAAACGAAGATACTGAAAGTTCACTCCTGATCACTTGCCATTTGCTAGTTTTTTTGTATGTTCATACTGCCTTTGTGGCTTGAACCGGGATTGGGTGTACATTAACTTGCCTGACAGCTTTTCTATACACATTGAAAATATCCATTGCAGGAAGAATGTGGTTTAGATATTTTTGGAGTGAAGCGCAGCTCTCCCTAGCAACTCTATCCGTCTGACTGGTCAGGTTTTTCTCTCCAACCGTTCGGTCCACCCATCCATCAGGGAGCGAGAGAACATTAATCAAGCTGTTGACGCTAAGAGGATCAATAACATGAGCAGTTAGCCTTGACCCCGGGCTGACCATGAGCAGTTAGCTACCATCCCTGGGCCTCCACGGATCATTGACAACACAGGAGGTTGTGATCAACCAGGAAGAGCTGACCTGCAGTTTTCTTGACATGGCACCAACGTGGAAAATGACCCATGGATTTAGGGTTAGAGCGGAATCCTCACCTTTCACTTTGAGGAAAAGGAATGTTGTTCCTCCACTCAGATGAAGCCTCAAAAAGTGTTAATTTCCTTGGGTGGATGAGAGGGATGAAGTGATTGAGGAAGAGATAGCGACTGAGAGAGAGAGAGGAGAGGTAGAATTATCTGGGGGGATCCAGCGATGAGACGTTCACGATGAAGACCACGGCAATGTGCCGGAATGAGTTTGATGTCCTAGTTGGAAGTCTTCCCAGGAAAAGGAGAGACAGATGTTCTCCTTTTGTTGTACTATTGCAGAATATCCTTCTAACAGTTAAAGAGAGAGACAGGGGATTTCCTGACTTGACTGGTTTCTGGTAGACTTTTCTGTGGAGTTTGTTTTTCAGGGGGGTATTGAAAGATCCTTACATGCCTGAGTATTGACACATTTGCCTTAACCACCGAACCCTGGACAAATATTTACCATGGTGTTGTGCCACTGGGCACAGATGTCAGTTCAACGTGTAGTTTTTATTTACATTTGGCTGAGTTGTCAATTATTGTAAATTCAACATAAAATCAACAAAGAAATATCACCATGTCAATGGATTAAGGTTAAAGGTGAAGAAAAGCCCTTACGGTGATGACTCTCTGCAAATCCAATGAGTTTTCCATGTTAATTCAACGACATCACATATATTTTTGGGGTTGAAATAATGTGGAAACAACGTTGATTCAGCCAGTTGTTGCCCAGTGGGTAGTTCTAACCCCCGGCATAAACCAGTTCACCAAATATCATTTGGACAAATGTCACCCTCCACAGCCAAATCGAAACTCTGCTTCACATTGAGAAGCCATCGAATTTGACTTTCAAAAACATGAAAAACAGGGGAGAGAACCAAATGGTGAGAGACCATGTTTGTGGGATTCTAGTCTTTTATTTTAACCTGTGAGTAACAAATACTGTAGCAAAACGAGCACACACCTTTAGCTTAAATGAAGGCGGGTCGCTCTCAGGCGGGACGGGAGAAGAAAATGATGCACGTGAACAACTTCCCCTTCAGGAGGCATTCCTGGATCTGGTGAGTAGGCCTCAGTTCATGCTGGAACGTCTGGAGGGTATTACGCCATGGAATAACTGGAAAACCCAGAGAGGCTGGCATTTGGTTTAGGTTTGTGTGCGCGTGTGTATTTGTGTGTCTGACCTTCTGAGTAAGCTATTGTGTGTGTGTTTGTGTGTGTCTGCCTATCTGTGTTTGGCCACTTAATGCCTTGACAAGTGCACTTTGTCTGGGTAAGTCCGTCTGTGGAGGTGTGAATGAGGAGCATGCAGGTCAGTCATAGCCAGCCTTAGGAGGTTATACTATTTGTAGTGTAAACATGACTACCTGTGTGCCCACAGCCATACACTGTTACCCGAGATGTGAGGGAGACTGTGCTGTTGTATTTAATTCAATATCACTTAATTAATCCCTTCTAGGGCAATTAAAAGGGTGTTTTCCCGTGCCACAATTACATGTCCTGCACAACACTGGATACAGACATACAGTACTATAAAGGCTACAGGGTATTTATCATGGAAATAAGTAGCTATGGAACATGCAGACAACTCAAGACAGTGATGTCTTCTAAGGGGACTTAAAGGCCTGTGTATTGCATTTAGGTGGTGTCCTGCTTGACCAATGGGAGCTGCTGGTGGAAGTGTCTCCTATTGGTTATTAGCCAATCACATTATAGCATGACAGCCGCGATTGGCGTAAGTCACTCTGGATAAGAGCGTCTGCTAAATGACTTAAATGTAAATGTAAATGTAGAATTTACTCTAAGGCTGCGTTCACACAGGCAATTCTGATATTTTTTCCACTAATTGGTCTTTTGACCAATCACATCAGATCTTCTCACATCGGTTCTTTTTCAGAGCTGATGTGATTGGTCAATAATGAAAGAAAAAATATCTGAATTGGTCTGCCTGTTTAAAGGCAGCCTAAGAGTTGCCTTTGGTTTTCACAAGACAACTTAGTCAAATCAAATTTTACTTGTCACATGCGCTGAATACAACAGGTGTAAACCTTACCGTGAAATGCTTACTTACAAGCCCTTAACCAACAATGCAGTTCAAGAAATAGAGTTAAGAACAGATTTAGGGAGGGGTACATTTGACATTTTTTTAAATAGTCCAGGTGGCCATTTGAGTAATTGTTCATCAGTCTTATGGCTTGGGGGTAGAATCTGTTAAGGAGTCTTTTGGACCTAGACTGGGCTCTCCAGTACCGCTTGCTGTGTGGTATCAGAGAGAACAGTCTATGACTTGGGTGACTGGAGTGATTGAACATTTTTTTGGACCTTCCTCTGACACCACCTGCTATAGAGGCCCTGGATGGCAGGAAGCTTGGCCCCAGTGATGTACTGTACTGTAGTGTCATAATGAACAAAAAACACATCTATCAGTGCACACACAGAGAGACTGTACCTGTCCAAACACACACACACACACACACACACACACACACACACACACACACACACACAGAGAGAGACACACACACACACAATATAGCTATAGCTCAAGTTTACAGTAATGATAATACTGTAAGTTGCTCTGGATAAGAATGTCTGAAAAATGACTACAATGTAAATGAATTGACCGACACACTGACAACTTCCCCATCAAGCACCCCGCAATTATCACATGACAGCAACGTCACAAACATGTAGTGTTGTACCACTTTAAAGTAAAATAAAGAATGTACAGCTAATCTCCTAAAGCAGCTATGCAAACAGGCATGTCATCGAAGGGAGAGGCACAGAGAGAGACAGTTAATGTTTTTGCCAGCTCCAATGACAATAAATACCTCCTCCTTCCAGGCAATTGGCCCTGCTTATTTTCCAGCCAGGTCATTCAAGATTGACGTCAAAAATGGAAGTCTAGCCATGTCCTGAGGACGTCGGTAATCGGCTTCAAAACCGGTCACTAGGGGTAACAGTGAGCGCTATTGCCATCAAACAGGCTTGGGTTGTAGACGTGGGCAGTGGATGAGCGTAATCACAGAATGAGTGACTAAACTTCATGTTTTAACCCTATCCCAAAACTTTACCCTTAACCCTTACCTTAACCATTCAGAATGAGTGACTAAACTGAACCCGTAACTTACAAATCTGACGTTTGGAGAATGTGGATGAACGTCTAATTCTGCAGTGAGACTGTGAGAGCTTGTTGTTATTTTCATACAATCACTGAGTCAATCTTAAATGTAAGATCTGCGTAGAGACCACAGGCGTGTATTTAGCAGCGAACTCGGCCCGTTCAAAAATCATAGGTTTGGTGAGCCTGTCTATTTTCTGTTCCATCTGTCAGGAAAATAATTTGCTGTTGTCTCCTGAGAGGAGGCTTTTCACAATTGTTCTGTAACTTCATAGCACAAAAAAAAGAGATTCACCAAAACAGAGATGCACAGGGGTTTCTTTTGAGTGTGAATAACTTTGTGATAGATATGGAAAACACCTCAAAGATGGTGACCTTTGGGTTTCGGAAGCAGAGTAGAGGATACTGGAGTTTGGTGCTACTGTAGACAGAGAAATAAAGTGCCTAATTTATAATATCTTATATCTAACATTCACAATATATCGATCAATTTGATGATTTTTCACAGCATGTGAATGACTTTTAAAGTTACTCTTGTATATAAGAAACAGAAAGAACCAAAAAAGAATCATACACTATCCAGAATAGCCGGTGAGATTTCTAAAACTACTTGGCATTGCCAATGAATAACACTGTCACCTTATGTGAACCGCACATCAACCGGCAACACGTTCCAACCCTCCTAATGAGTAGTGTCGTCGTTGCTAATCATCTGTGTTCTGGCTGAACATGTGTGAGCAAAGCAGGCTGTTATAATGTGCACTAATGAGATAATGAGATTACTGTAGCGTGTTGGCACTGTTTTCTCCGCTGTGTTCTGGGCCCTGTGTGTGACCCGTTTTGTTTTTGCCGCGTGGAGAGAAGAGATTAGGATAGTGTGTTCCCCCGAGGTGGCCGTCAGACAGACATATCCTGCGCCTTATCGTCTTGAGGGGCTAAGTGAACGACTTCAGGAAGTCAACATGTCTTGGACTGTTCTGAGAGCAGCATGTGTTGTTTTGTCAGTGGTGTGTTTTAACTGAACATTCAGAAATGAGTTTCTCTGGACAGGATTCAGGATAGTCAGAGTTTATTTTGACTGTTGTAAACACATTCGAAACAATACGCTATTTTCAATTGGTCAAAGATAAAGGCCCAATAATGTGATTGTCCTGTGTTTTATATATATTTCCACACTATGAGGTTGGAATAACATTGTAAAAATTATTATAAATGCTGTTTTAGTGTAAGAACTGTTTGAAAAGAAATGTCATCTTGTTTTGGTGGGTGGAGTTCTGGCCTGCCTGGTGACATCACCAGGCGGTGAATTAGTCAGTAGACTCACAGGTTTTCCCCTCCCCACTCAGACACGTCCCAGACAGTCCTAGCAACATTATTGCTTGAGAAATTGCTCTTTGCAAGTTTATTTGTATCATTTTAATTCAAAACAATCACAGTTAATTGTTACCCAGAAATGATTTTATATTGAGATAAAATAAAAATAAAAGTTTTAAAAATAAATATAAAAGCTGCATTGGACCTTTAACAATAGGCCAGCAGGGAAGCAGCATATAAAACAGTCTGACAGTGTCCACTACTAGTGTACTAAATAGTATGCAAAAAATGTTTTTTAGTATGTGATCAAAAATAAATAATTGTACTCTGAATTCATCAATCTAATGCGCGATTGCGTTGACTCACGCCATTCGTTCATTTTGGTACAGCGGGTCAATTTATCTGATTATCAGCTAAAAGGACGAGTGAATTTTACTAGACCAAACACCAGAATGAGTATGCAGCTTAAGTATGTAGTATGCTAGTATGAGTATTTGGACATGGCCACTGTATTGAAAAGCATTCTACGGTAAGTTATTTGCAAATTTTTCAAATAATAGTTCAATTATGTGTTGGTTTTGGCTTTTGTACCAGAGACAATTCACCTGCTAGAATACAGCTCTCCTGACTCTCCCCACTCTCCTCACTCTCCTCATTCTCCACACCCTCCTCACTCTCCCCACTCTCCTCACTCTCCTCATTCTCCACACCCTCTTCACTCTCCCCACTCTCCTCACTCTCCTCACTCTCCCCACTCTCCACACCCTCCTCACTCTCACCACTCTCCTCATTCTCCACACCCTCCCCACTCTCCTCACTCTCCTCACTCTCCACACCCTCCTCACTCTCCCCACTCTCCTCATTCTCCACACCCTCCTCACTCTCACCACTCTCCTCATTCTCCACACCCTCCTCTCTCCCCACTCTCCTCACTCTCCTCACTCTCCACACCCTCCTCACTCCCCCCACTCTCCTCATTCTCCACACCCTCCTCACTCTCCCCACTCTCCTCATTCTCCACACTCTCCCCACTCTCCCCACTCTCCTCATTCTCCACACTCTCCCCACTCTCCTCATTCTCCACATCCTCCTCACTCTCCCCACTCTCCCCACTCTCTTCACTCTCCTCACTCTCCCCACTCTCCTTGTCCCAACATGGTTCTAGAGTGTTTTTAGCTTTCCCATCCTAGTTTATGGACACCACCCCCTACTCTACAACCCCCAGCTCCACCCCCACACCACCCCCTACTCTACAACCCCCAGCTCCACCCCCACACCACCCCCTACTCTACAACCCCCAGCTCCACCCCCACACCACCCCCTACTCTACAACCCCCAGCTCCACCCCACACCACCCTCTACTCTACAACCCCCAGCTCCACCCTCACACCACCCCCTACTCTACAACCCCCAGCTCCACCCCCACACCACCCTCTACTCTACAACCCCCAGCTCCACCCCCACACCACCCTCTACTCTACAACCCCCAGCTCCACCCCCACACCACCCTCTACTCTACAACCCCCAGCTCCACCCCCACACCACCCTCTACTCTACAACACCCAGCTCCACCCCCACACCACCCCCTACTCTACAACCCCCAGCTCCACCCCCACACCACCCCCTACTCTACAACCCCCAGCTCCACCCCCACACCACCCTCTATCTACAACCCCCAGCTCCACCCCCACACCACCCTCTACTCTACAACCCCCAGCTCCACCCCCACACCACCTCCTAACAAAGAGCAGCGAGAGGAAAGATTTGTCCTTTCTCAGCACCAGGTTCTCCTACCCTCTCTCAACACACTGAAAATATAGCTAACCTTTTCAGAGCGAACACTGATGACTGTATAAAAGGGATTTGGCAAGTGGAGACACGCTGCACAGCACAACGCCCATCCTCATCTGCTGTAATCACTGAGCTCTTTGACGTCAGTCACATTGTATACAGACACAAACGTACACATACACACGGTTATTGAACATATATTATGCACTGTTATTATGCACTAAATTGGTAAACGCAGCCATTGTAGCTTTAGTGACACTGGAGAGGTTTTCAAAGGGTCTATCTATGAGGATTTCTGTTAGTGATGGGGGGGAAAACATCAATACAGTTACATATCTTGATATTATTATATATCATATCGTTTTTGACAATATCGCAATATTATTTATGCCCTAGTTTGCTGTAACTGCACCAAACTCCAGTATTTTTCCTTAGCTTGTTCCTCATCTTCTTTTTAAATAGGGAGACTGGATAGAGTATTTGTTTTCAGCACTTTATTTCCATGACTGATCAAAACCTTTCTCATGGCTTCTCTCTGGTCCCTCTGCAGCAGATATATGGTGAGCAGTATCGAATTGCGAATACATATAGAATTGCGAGAATCGTGAGAATCACATTACATATCGTATTGGCGCCTAAGTATCGTAATAATATTGTATTGTGAGGTCCCTGGTAATTCCCAGCCCTAGTTTCTATTGTGGCTTGTGACAGACAGACAGACAGACAGACAGACAGACAGACAGACAGACAGACAGACAGACAGACAGACAGACAGACAGACAGAGGCCTCTCATATACCTGTCATGGTAATAGACCTTAGACAATAAGATTACCACTTCAAAGACTCATGTGTTTATCATGAGACTCCCAAACTTGCCTCTTCGCCTCCGACAACAAGGCCGCTAGCACTCAGCGAATGTAATGACATTTTAAACCAGACATAATTACATCAGACAGATTAGGTTGGTTGTGGTGTGGTCCTTTGGCTCAAAATCTCTGTTGACGCACCAGAAGGATCATTTTCGTTTTTTTGCTATTTTCGTAATCTCCTTTCTAGCAAACTTTGCAACGGATAATAAATGAGGGTAATATCATGAGTTACACATCATACGCTGGAAGTAAAGCTGAATGCGACGGCTTTCCTCAGACAATCGCCCATTGTTTTCATGTTACTTTATAACATTCTTGAAGGTTTTCAGTATGCAGTCATCGCTTACCAATCAGGTCTCAGTCAGGTCTGTCATTATGACGTGGCCTCTTGTCATGTGGTTGGGGACTTATGGCCCCATAATGGAGTAAGGCCATCATGTGCTCTTAATGAATGATTCATTGAATGGTAATTACTATGGAGGTAAGGGTTTCAGTGTGAGTATCCTTTACCAGTCACTGATTGAAAGCACATGGCTGATGGTGGTAATGATTAATCTGTGAGAACCCTGTGTAATTTACTTCACAGACACTCTTCATATTGATATTGCCCTTTTGGGGCATACTCAGTGAAGTCTGAGCATTGTAGACAGAAATGTTCTTCACAGCACCAACGTGGAAGAATAATGCGCTTATATTTAGCCACTTTTATGTTGGATTAGAGAAATTGCTGGAATTGGTGATTGATTGTCTCATTGTCCCAATTATATACACTGAGTGTACAAAACGTTATGAATACCTGCTCTTTCCATGACATGGACTGACCAGGTGAATCCAGGTGAAACTATGATCCCTTATTGATGTGACTTGTTAAATCCACATCAATCAGTGTAGATGAAGGGGAGGAGACGGGTTAAAGAAGGATTTCTCAATATCAGGAATGAGTACTTAATGTTTTGTACACTGTAAATGTTTAGTCTCCCAGGGACTGCAGAGGGAAATTATTATTCAGAGATGTAAATGAAAAGATGACCAGACAAATGAATAAGTACAGACGACTCAATGACCTCTCCCTTGATATAGGATGAGGAGTACATCACATCTGAAGTGACTACAGCAATCTGCTTGGCTCGGATCCCCTCCGATATCACTGATTTAATGGATGGGAGATTAAAAGCATAAGAAATGGGTCCTGGCTGGCGTTGTTACAAAAGTGATGAAATATGATAATCATTTCATGTCTTCTATTTTTCATGGGAAAGATAGTCGCAGGTGAAACACTACAACACTTTCAGTCCAAACAGAATGGATACAGCTGCAAAGGAAAGGAATGGAGTCATTACTAACCCTGTTGTCTTCTCCAGTATTGCTTCCGAATGAACCCTGACCTTTTTGTTTTGCTGAGTTTTATCCCTCATATTGTTCTCTCATGTTGATTATGGCATTTATTTTAACCTTAATGTTGTTGAGGTCCTCATTTTTTTGTTGAGCCTGAAACTTTTAAACCCTAGGTTTGTTGTCTTATGCTGAGTTTTGAACTCAAATGACCTTGTTTAGTTTTTGTCTTATTTAACTATGGCACATATTACCTGTTTGACTCTCTACCTTCAAATGCTATGGTGTAGGTGTTCGTGACAAACACCAATGAATCCCTGCTATTCTCTGTGTATGCTGGCCCCGGGACTTTAGGCAACAGGCCATAGTGTGACATGCATCAACCAGCGTTGTGGAAAGGTCCCAAGCGGCGGGGAAAATCCTAATACATCTGTGCCTTTTGCAAAACAACCTCCAGTGGCAGATGATGTAACATTAATTGGTGTTGGTTTCTAACCCAGTGCTATTCAATCGAGGGTCCGCAGCCCCTAGGGGTCCCCAGAGGTACTGTAGGGGAGGCCGCAAATATATAAAGTATGTTTTTATGAATATTGCTGGAATACAGAATAAACTCATTTTGAATTACATACTTACAGAAGAAAGGAGGAGAATATATTTTTTCTAATGATGGCAACTTTATTTCTCAACTCCTAACATTGAACCAATTACATTCATTGGAGTATTTTATTTAACCTTTATTTAAGTAGCCAAATCCTAACCCAGATGATGCTGGGCCAATTGTGCACTGCCCTATGGGACTCCCAATCACGGCCGGTTTTGATACAGCCTGGAATCAAACCAAGCTCTGTAGTTACACCTTGAGCACTGAGATGCAGTGCCTTAGACCGCTGCACCACTCAGGAGTATCTGACATAGGCTTTGAAAAATCCCCCCACTAATAGTTGACCAGTGCGGCAAGTACCTCTGGCTGCTGATCAACTTTCTTGACTTGGACATTCACTACCGTTCAAAAGTTTGGGGTCACTTAGAAATTCTTGTTTTTGAAAGAAAAGTACATTTTTTGTACATTAAAATATCATCAAATTGATCAGAAATACATTGTAGACATTGTTAATGTTGTAAATGACTATTGTAGCTGGAAACGGTTGATTTTTAATGGAATATCTGCATAGGCGTAATGAGGCCCATTATCAGCAACCATCACACCTGTGTTCCAATGGCACATTGTGTTAGCTAATCCAAGTTTATCATTTTAAAAGGCTAGTTGATCATTAGAAAACCCTTTTGCAATTATGTTAGCACTGCTGAAAATGGTTGTCTGATTAAAGAAGCATTAAAACTGGCCTTCTTGTGACTAGTTGAGTATCTGGAGCATCAGCATTTGTGAGTTTGACTACAGGCTCAAAATGGCTAGAAACAAAGAACTTTCTTCTGAAACACGTCAGTCTATTCTTGTTCTGAGAAATGAAGGCTATTCCGTGTGAGTAATTGCCAAGTAACTGAAGATCTCGTACAATGCTGTGTACTACTCCCTTCACAAAACAGGGCAACCTGTGGGAGCAGGTGCACAACTGACCAAAAGGACAAGTATATTAGAGTGTCTATTTTGAGAAACAGATGCCTCACAATTCCTCAACTGGCAGCTTCATTAAATAGTACCCGCTAAACATCAGTCTCAACGTCAACAGTGACGAGGCGACTCCGGGATACTGGCCTTCTAGGCAGTTGCAAAGAAAAAGCCATATCTCAGACTGGCCAATAAACATAAAAGATTAAGATGGGCAAAATAATACAGACACTGGACAGAGGAACTCTGCCAAGAAGGCCAGTATCTCGGAGTCGCCTCTTCACTGTTGATGTTGAGACTGGTGTTTTGTGGATACTATTTAATGAAGCTGCTAGTTGAGGACTTGTGAGTCATCTGTTTCTCAAACTAGACACGCTAATGTATTGCTCAGTTGTGCACTGGGGCCTCCCACTCTTTCTATTCCGGTTAGAGACATTTTCAAATCAAATCAAAGTTTATTTGTCACATGCGCCGAATACAACAGGTGTAGACCTTACAGTGAAATGCTTACTTACAGGCTCTAACCAATGGTGCGGAAAAAAAGGTATGTGTGTGTGTGTGTAGGTAAGTAGAGAAATATAACAACAAAAATACATTTGTAAAAAGAGTAGCAAGGCTATATACAGACACCTGTTAGTCAGGCTTATTGAGGTTTGCGCTGTTCTGTGAAAGGAGTAGAACACAGCATTGTAAGAGATCTTCAGTTTCTTGGAAATTTCTTGCATGGAATTGCCTTCATTTCTCAGAACAAGAATAGGCTTACGAGTTTCAGAAGAAAGGCCAGTTTTATTGCTTCTTTAATAAGGACAACAGTTTTCAGAAAGCGTTTTCCAATGATCAATTAGCCTTTTAAAATGATAAACTTAGATTAGCTAACACACGGTGCCATTGGAACACAGGAGTGATTGTTGCTGATATTGGGACTCTGTACGCCTATGCAGATATTCCATAGAAAATCAGCCGTTTCCAGCTACGATAGTCATTTACAACATTAACAATGTCTACAATGTATTTCTGATCAAATTTACATTATTTTAATGGACAAAAAATGTGCTTTAATTTCAAAAACAAGAACATTTCTAAGTTAACCCCAAACTTTTTAACAGTAGTGTACATTTTTGTTTACATACACATACACACACACACACAATTATAATGTGGGGAGGTCAAAATAATGAAGAACAATCTTCCAAATATATTCATTTTAAAATGTTGATTACTTCTCTTTGTCATTGTGATGATTCACCTGATTATAAGACCAAACGTGAATATATATATTTTTTAGCTAGCGTATGATAGGGGTCCCTAGTTCGCTGGTTTGCCTGGGGGTGTGGTCAAAGACCTCTCCCTGGAAATATGGCTACCAGTTTTGACTTGATATTGCCACAGGCATAAGCAAATAGTTGCTCCTGTTCAGTTTGACAGTCATTGCACACCATAGGTGAGCTGAACACATGGCAGAAATGGTCGTCTTCCAAATAGAAAATTAATGGATTGATAGTTTGACCATTAGAGCATAATAAGGGCACTGAGATGTGTTCTCTAGTATAACTGCAAAGTATATACACCACCAGACCCTTTAAATCAGGTCCAGTAGCCATTACTCACTTAACCCTTCTGCTATGGGTTCACAGGCAGCTTCATAGCCATTATTTCATTTCCTTCACAGACATGACAAGATTCAGCAGATGTGAATCTACAGTATATAGGCTCTGGTCATACAGGTTGACTACCACTTGAGGCAGATCTCCAGGAAGCTCAACTTACCCCCATTCCAAATCTTACCTAAAATATTCAGAGGATAGAAGTAAAAAAGGTCATGAATCAGCGCTCTGGGATTTTTTCCAATGACGTACTACAAGCTCAAGGCTTCCCAGTTGTATCATGGTATGTGACAGAGATTGTTTCATTGTGAATTTGTCAATGTCACATAAACAAGGGCTCTGTCAAGAGGAACTAGCTTGGCATCCTCTCAACCCGCCCCAGGGGGCTAAGTGGGAAATTAATAAATTATTTATTGAAAAAGAAATAGAGGCAACTGTAGAAAGATCCCCCCCTTAGTGGTCAGCTGTACTTGGTTAGGGTATCTAGGGTATCTATGTAATGAGGCCTTTACATGAAGGAGGCCTTTATGTGAAGAACACCTTCGTAGTTTCAGAGGATTAAAGGGATACTTCTGGATTTTGGCAATGAGGCCCTTTATTTACTTCCCCAGAGTCAGATGAACTTGTGGATACCATTTGTATGTCTCTGTGTCCAGTATGAAGGGAGTTAGAGCTAGTTTCGTCAACCAGTGCTAACTAATGTTAGCACAATGACTGGAAGTCTATGGGTATCTGCTAGCATGCAAAAAGATAATGCAAACAATTCAACAACAAAACATTGTATATTAGGGTGTGTGTGTGTGTCACCACACAGTGTGATTATGTTTAATCCATTTTTTATAGGTAATTTTGCTGTTTGCCTTAGCAATTTGGAGATGGACGGGAGTTCATGCGATCATAAAATAATGTTTTTTTGAGTTGAACTCTTTTTTTGTTATCAAAATACGTTTTGGGGGCAGAAATGCCTCCTGGAACGTGAACTTTCATGTGCCTTTATAAAAAAACGTGTATGCCATCTGTAAATATGAATATAATTGTTAAATTACGAGCCCAGTTGGTTTAGCCATGTAAAAAGTGAGCAACCTTCCCGCTAGCCATGATTGGCTGAGATAATGAGTGAGCTGGAAATGCTGAGAGATGAGTTTGGATTGGTCTGCCATGGAGCACGCTTCTGCCTATAACATGACCTGGTCAGTATGTGTAGGTAATCTTTTCTAAAAAGGCTTTTTTGAAAGATATTCATGTAGTAGAACTGTATAACTGTTGCTCTCCACTTTCTGGGGGATCAAGTTTTGAAATCCATGGAATTAGAGTATGATAGCTAAGGAGATGGAGAAAATGCTGGTGTTTGATTGCAAATATGCAGACAGAGTCAAAAAGAGAGCACAGAGAAAGCTGTTGTAAAACACCTGTCTCCGGATTACATCTTCAAACTAAGGGCAGCCATGGCATCCGTGACAGAGAAGGAGATGCATCCATCCATATATATATGGGTACCCGAGTCTAGCTAGCTACATTTTCAGATAATACACGTTTTAAATTTTTGTCAGAAAGTCATTTTCATTTAAAGTTAGTGTACTGTTAGCTAGCTAGCTAACATTAGTTGGCTGGCTCACTAGCTAACGTTACATGTATGATCTGTGTAGTAATATTTTTCTTATCTCAGAGCCATTTGCATTGCTAGTTATAACCTAATGTTAGCTTACTAACATTGAACCTGGTTGGTTAGCTACCTGCAGTTTCATGCAGGGTAGTAACGTCATGGGTTGGGATTATGGTTCATTGTTTAGCTAGCTAGCTTGCTACATATCTAAATAAAAAACTCCACTATGCAAGTAACCATTTCAATAGAATGTTCATGATGTCAGTGTGACAACTGCCGATAGATGTAGCTGTTAAATGATCTCTGGCTATCTACTCCGATTTCAGAGCACTCTCGTCTGAGTGTGTCAGAGCACAGAATAACTGACGAATTTAAGAACGCTCAATACCCTATTGAATATGGCCGGTGTCAGTAAACGTTGGCAAAAAAATAGTTATCAGCAGCACGGTTGCAGTCACCAACACTCTCGATAACACAAAAACGGCCTAACCAGCTCTGCTAGGGTGAGTAAATGGTCAGAGTGAGCTGTTCTCTCATTTGTGTCTTTAAGTAGCTGGGAAACTAGCAAACGTTAGACAGTTAGCTTGGGTGCTTGACTGCTGTTGTTAGGCCAGAACGCTAGGATCAACCCTACTCCTCAGCCAGAGTGTCCAGTGTCCAGTAGCAAAACACCTTGAATTTATTAACAGACAATCTGACAACGCTCTGAGTTTACGAATGCCCAGAGCACCCTCTGACACTCCAGATCAAATTTATGAACACGCCCGTAGTATAAACCAGCCTTTAGTCTTGTAATCTTTGATTGTTTAGTACATGGCCTCACATGTGAATCCTTAGAGATGGTGGGGCTAAAGCGTAAGAGGGTGTGAACAATGCTGAATGGGTGTAGACAAAGAAGAGCTCTCTAGTCGGTACCAAACTATTCCAGGGTCATTTTCTCAAAAGTGAGGTTACTAGTTTATCAACTTTCAAAGCAGAATTACTTTCCCATTGTTCCTCAACTGCAGTGTATGATAAACCATTTTCTAGCTCTGAGTCTCTACTTTTATCCAATGTAAAAAACTATTTTTCAAATTTTGCTACATAATACCAAATCGAGCTGGTCGGTCAAATATTACTGGACAGTAATCAGGTTGGGACAAGACCGGTGCCTGTGCAACTAGTACAGTTGATGTTTGTGTAAAAAAAATGCAGAACTTGTTTTATAACAGACATACCCCTCCCCATCTTTAAAACAACTTGTTAAACCTAGTAGGTTAGCTTCTTCAACTTGCTCAATGGTCACAGTCTATATTGAGGTTTAGGTCTTAGAGAACGTTTTGAAATAAATACAATGCTTTTAGTTTCAGATGTATTTAAGACCAGTTTATTATGAATCACCCATTCCGATTGGACTGTAACTCCTCATTTAGAACCTCAGTGAGCTCACTGGCTTTGGGTGCTGGCATGAGTGAGGAAGCATCCACATACAAAGTTTTAATGCCATGTGCACAAGTACAGTTCTTGCAAGCACTAAACCTACAATCCAGTAATTAATAACAATGTAATACTAAATATAACATAAGGTAGAACAAAAACACTAAGAACATGACAAAGTAAGTAAGTTATACTATATAAAGGGTGAGCCAGTTCCATTACCATATTTACAATGTGCAGGGATACTGGAGTGATATGTATGACCAGGCATCAGGATATATGAAAAAGAGAGTAACAGCAGCGTATATGATTATTGTATCTGAGTGGGTGTGTAGAGTCAGTATAAATGTATGTGCATATTATGGGTGTGTGTGTGAACAAATTATGTGTGTGTGTTTGTGTAGGGCTCTGTAAGTGTGCATAGAGAAGAGAGCGCAAAAATAAAAAAAGATACCAGGGTCAACTCAGAGAGTCCATGTAGCCATTTTGTTAGCTATTTAGTTAGCTTTTTAGTGGTGTTATGGTTTGGGGATAGAAGTGTTCAGGAGCCTGTTAGTGTCAGACTTGATGCACCGGTACCGCTTGCCTGCGGAAGCAGAGAAAACAGTCTATGGCTTGGGCGGCTTGAGTCTTTAATGATTTTCCAAGCCTTCTTTTCACACCACCTGATATAGAGGTCGTGGGTGGCAGGGAGCTCGGCCCCAGTGATGTACTGGGCTGTCCGCATCACCCTCTGTAGCGCCATGTGGTCGGTGCTATTGCCATATCAAGCAGTGATGCAGCCAGTCAAAATGCTCTCAATGGTACAGCTGTAGAACTTTTTGAGGTTTTGAGGACCCATGCCAAGCCTTTTCAACCTCCTGAGGTGGAAGAGGTGCTTTCGCGCCTTCTTCATGACTGTGCGTGTGTGTGTTAAGTCCTTAGTGATTTGGATACTACAGATCCATTAATGTGGATGAGTGGTGTGCTCGCCCCCCTATTTCCTGTAGTCCACGATCAGCTCCTTGGTCTTATTGACATTGAGGGAGAGGTTGTTGTTCCGGCACCACACTGCTAGGTTACTGACCTCCTCCCTGTAGGCTGTCTCGTTATCGCCGGTGACCAGGCCTACCTACCACCGTCATGTCTTCAGCAAACTTGATGATGGTGTTGTAGTCGTGCGTGGCCACACAGTTGTGGGTGAACAGGGAGTACAGGAGGAGATTAGGCACTCACCCCTGTGAGGTGCTCTTGTTGAGGGTCAGCGTGTCGGAGTGGGATCTTGCCTATCCTCACCAGTCTAGCGTTCTGGTGCAGAGGGAGATGTTCAGTCCCAGGGTCCCAAGCTTGGTGACGAGCTTGAAGGGGACAATGGGGTTGAACGCTGAGCTGTAGTCAATAAACAGCATTCTCATAGAGGTATTCCTCTGATCTAGCTGGGTGAGAGCGGTGTGGAATGCAATTGAGATTGCACCATGCATGGATCTGTTGGGGCGGTATGCAAATTAGAGTGGGTTTAGGGTGTCTTGGATGATGGAGTTAATGTGTGCCATAACCAGCCTCTCAAGCCTTTCAAGATTACAGATGTGAGGGCTACAGGGCGGTAGTCATTGTGGCATGAAGCCTTTGTGGTCATCTTAAAACATGTGGGGATTACAGACTGGGACAAGGAGAGGTTGGAAATTACCGTGAATATGCCTGCTAGCTGTTCTGTGCATGCTCTGAGAACTGGCCCTGGAATACTGTTGATCTCGGAGAGCGAGGTCACCCAGTCGTCTTAGTTGGTGGTGGCCCTCACGCAGCAAGGCATGGTGTTGTTATTTTCAAAGTGTGCATAAAATGCATTGAGTTGGTCTGGTAGTGACACATCGTTGAGCAGATCATA
The DNA here is from genome assembly GCF_036934945.1 of Oncorhynchus masou masou. Taxonomy (NCBI): domain Eukaryota; kingdom Metazoa; phylum Chordata; class Actinopteri; order Salmoniformes; family Salmonidae; genus Oncorhynchus; species Oncorhynchus masou. The sequence goes on along the minus strand of NC_088239.1, from coordinate 77,938,874 downwards.
GTTGGGTCTTCCTTTGTAATCCGTAATGGACTGTAGCCTCAGCCACAAATGGCGGGTGGTGAAGCCGGTGTAACATGATTACACCGTAGTACCATATTGTCTTTTTGCTCGTTTTAGTTGTCCTTATATTTGTGTAAGACCAGTGGCAAATCATTAAAAATAGAGAAACGGCCCAAGGCAACTGCCCTGATGTGAGAGAAGCTTTCATTGAATAACACTCACTGGGTTCTATTGCATAAATAACTCTCCAACCATGTGATGGTAGGTGATGTTAAGCCATAGCAAATGAGTTTCTTCAATAACAATTTATGATCAATAATATCAACGGCTGAACTGAAATCTAATAGAGCTCCAACAACCATCTAGATATCCATTTATTTTAGCCAATCATCAGTCATCTGAGTGCAGAACAAGTTGAGTGCCCTTCTCTATATGCATGCTGAAATTCTATAGTTAACTTGCTCTCTGAAAAATAGCATTGTATTTGGTCAATCACAATTATCTTCATCAGTTTACAAAGAAAAGGCAGCAAACTGATTGGGTGGCTGTTGGAGCCAGCAAAGGGTGCTTTACTATTTTTAGGCTGTGAAATTACTTTAGCTTCCTTCCACGCCTGTAGACACACACACTTCTTAAGGATTTAGTTAAAGATATAGCAAATAAGGGTGGAAATACTGTCTGGTATCATTCAAAATAGTTTCCCATCTAGGTTGTGTATACCTGGTGGCTTATCATTATTGATAACAATAGTTTCCCATCTAGGTTGTGTATACCTGGTGGCTTATCATTATTGATAACAATAGTTTCCCATCTAGGTTGTGTATACCTGGTGGCTTATCATTCTTGATAACAATAGTTTCCCATCTAGGTTGTGTATACCTGGTGGCTTATCATTCTTGATAACAATAGTTTCCCATCTAGGTTGTGTATACCTGGTGGCTTATCATTATTGATAACAATAGTTTCCCATCTAGGTTGTGTATACCTGGTGGCTTATCATTATTGATAACAATAGTTTCCCATCTAGGTTGTGTATACCTGGTGGCTTATCATTATTGATAACAATAGTTTCCCATCTAGGTTGTCTATATCTGGTGGCTTATCATTATTGATAACAATAGTTTCCCATCTAGGTTGTGTATACCTGGTGGCTTATCATTATTGATAACAATAGTTTCCCATCTAGGTTGTGTATACCTGGTGGCTTATCCTTATTGATAACAATAGTTTCCCATCTAGGTTGTCTATACCTGGTGGCTTATCATTATTGATACCAATAGTTTCCCATCTAGGTTGTGTATACCTGGTGGCTTATCATTATTGATGGATAACAATAGATTTTCCACCTCTCCCACACTAACTTGACCAAATTCAAAACAGCAATCCTTTCTCTTTCATTATTAGATATTTTATGCAAAAAATATGATAGTTCACTGTTCAATATTGTCATTTCACTTCTGAGTTTTTCCACTTTACTAGTGAAATAGTAATTAAAATGATTGGCAATGTCTAAAGGTTTTGTTATAAATGACCCATAAACGTCAATGAATGAAGGAGCTGAATTGGGTTTTCTGCCCATGTTGTAATTTAAGGTATTTTTTCCATTGTGTTTTATATAATTTATCTTTGTTTGGTAATATAATTTATTCTTATTTGTCTTAAGTTTAGTCACACAATTTCTCAATTTACAGTATGTCAACCATTTACAGTATGTTGACATATCCAATTCCATCAGAGTTAAAATCCCCAATGGGATTTCACATCCAAATCAAGATGGTGTCCTGGAGAATAGTGATGGAGCTCTTTTCCAGTCTTGGGGAGTGACCAACTATGGGAACAGCAGCGAGCATCATGCCAGCAGAACCTCAGGTTCCTCAGCAGGTCACATGAGTAATACAGGCAAGGGCAGGGGTTAACAGCTGCAGAGGGGCTCATTAAAGCCAGAGAGAAATTGTGTGTGTTTGTGTGTCCTTACTCGCATTGGTCTGTGTGTGTGCATGTTTTTGCATGAGGGAACCACACTCCATAAAGCACACCATTCATGCTTCACAGGCCTCCATGTCATAACAGCACACCAGGGCTTTCTAGCATACATTATGTAGGGCATTCACTCACTGCTCTAGAATGTAGGGAAATATAGGTCAATTCAAGAGGGTGCTACTAAATTCATGTCTAAACCTAGTTTTCTTTGCCTTATGCCATTATGAATCACATTCAACTAATCATTAGATTTTTCTCTATATTATTTTAAATTTAATATGCTTGTACTTAACAGTGTGATTAAATAAGAATGTTAGTTTGTTGTGACAGGGCCAGCTCTTGGTTGTATGTCCTCCATCGGCATTGGGAGATGGTAAAATAAGGAGGTGTTTCCACGGTTTGCAGCAATCAAAATCAACTTGATACCCACGTCATTTTCATCACCAGATCCGTGGCTTTCTATTCCTCCAATTCCGGTCAATCAACTTTGAAAGGGCACATTTCTATGGTGATTTAAACTGAAATATTCAGAAATACACCTTGAAAACTGGACGAGATTGTCTTTGGGGAGGGTAGATTTTCGAATTCTGTCTGTTTGCTTTGTAAATTAATAACTGTATAGACCCACTTTTGTTTTGTAGTCCGTGGATTTCATAAAAACATATTATCACACAGGAACCTGCAGCCACTAGATACCTTGTCAGTTGACGTTGGAAGTTGATACCTTGTCAGTTGACGTTGGAAGTTGATACCTTGTCAGTTGACGTTGGAAGTTGATACCTTGTCAGTTGAGGTTGGAAGTTGATACCTTGTCAGTTGACGTTGGAAGTTGATACCTTGTCAGTTGACGTTGGAAGTTGATACCTTGTCAGTTGACGTTGGAAGTTAGTGCCGTTCTGCCAGCAGAGCAGCGACCACTTTTTGACCATAATGACATTCTATTCATGCTAATCATGCTAAATTAACTTGAGAACCAGATATGGTAGAAACATAGGGCTTGGACTATTGTTTTTTTGAACGCAATTTTGTATTGAATAAATACATTTTAAATAAACATTGAATTAAATAATTTTATGGGCGAACACCACAAAAGTGTATGTATTGGTTGAAGCTCAATGTTAAATGTCCCTACTTTCATATCTAAGCCAATATGACACCAATGTCGAGGAACATTCGCAATACAACGTGAATGGACGTATACAACACAGTCCCCTGCCTCTTGTCATGAGCCGTCCGGCATTTACCCGAGAACCACATATTGGATTTTTAACTGGGCCGTTAGTATTAGGAAGAAAAAATATATAATTCTTGCCCCGACCTAGCTCAATATCTAGGTGTTGGACAAGGAGATGACAGCGTCCATAAAGTGACCTTTAGACTTGCCACCTGTTGCACTGAATGCGTTTTGTATAGGAAACAGTTTTTATGACATTTATAATGTAACAGAAAATCGTACATCGCCTTGGTTCGTACAATTGCCCTTATTTTAGCGTCCCAAAAAAGTAATACTTCCAGATCAACTGTAATGTCAATACCATTGTAAAGCACAATTTATCCGCTTTCCAACAGAATCAATTACATGACCTAAACGCTGCCCGTTTCTGCATAATTCAAGCAGGCAATGAGCCCCGTCGGGTCTTTTTTTTAAATGGCGGGTGTGGAAGTGAAACTAATGCGTGATAGTGAGAAGGAGAGATGTTGTGTGGGAAAATTGCTTTTTTTTCACTTGATCTGTCCAACTTATCATCTTATCGCCTCTAAAATGTAAATAAAACACTATAAAGAGTTTATATAATGTGTCATTACATACCTATTTGAAGGTTTGTGTCGAAGTTGAATCGGGTTTTGAGGGCGGTGCTAAAGTGATCTTAGAAGTTAACGGCGGCTTTGAGAATGATGATCGCATGCAATGATGACGCAAAAAATTACTAGGTATCCCCCTTACCCCCGTCACTGTCCATTTCTTGTTTTTAAAGGATGAGAGAAGTGCTACACCTGGTGGAGAGCGATTGTAAGACAGAAATAGTTGCTTTATGCGTGCTGTACGTTACGGAATGACACGTCACGATGTAACGGAGGGTCAGTTTTTTAAACTTTTCTCCAATATTATAGAGCCATTACCATGTCGATCAACGCTTGAATAGAAACCTAGTTCACACCCCCGATCTTGAAGTCAACACAGTCCCATTCGTTTTCTTTGTAGCCTCATTTGAATGTTGTGGTTGCGCACATTTGCACGGAATGGGGTGAGTTTACGTTAGCACTATCACATGATAATTTATCTCCATCAAGAATCAATGATATGCTACCTTTTAGTAGCATTTCTGACAATGCTAACATCTTATTTTTTCCCCAGCCCGAATCGCAGAGTTCAAAAACCGGACCAAAGCTCTAATAGCTGGCTAACACTAGTCGGATGAGACGCGAGCAAAGGAAGCTAGCTATATTTCGCTATGGAAGATTTTTCACATGGCCGAAGTCACCTGTGTAAACTGTTGGCCATGACACTTGCGTGTAATCAGAGCACAAACAAATAAGATAGCAAACGTCCTGCTACTATTGCTAGTTATCTAGCCAACTAACATGAGCCAATAACGTTAGCAAGCTAGCTACAAGCTAACAAGGCTGTAACATTAGCTGTATGGATAGATCGCGATGCCCTGATTTAACACAGTGTCAAGTTAATTTTCAATGTATTCCCAAAAAAGCTGAATTTGCCTTCCAAGTAAAAAGTAGCCAGGGCGGTGTGGGTGTACCCAGAGTAAGCCACAGATATCATTGCTTGGTTGTGCAACCATTGCGCAGTCAAAGGAAAGCACCATGTCAACACATCAACTGCTGAGTTTTTATTTTATTTTTTATAAACGTTCAATCAGTACTTGTGAAGGAACAACAACAAAAGCTTCCTGTCATCACCAGACTGTCTATTTAAATAGTGTCAAAAATAGTGTCAACGTCATCAATACTGCGGTACAAATCACATTATTGTGGGAGCATACTTCAGTACAACTCACATTATTGTGGGAGCATACTTCAGTACAACTCACATTATTGTGGGAGCATACTTCAGTACAACTCACATTATTGTGGGAGCATACTTCAGTACAACTCACATTATTGTGGGAGCATACTTCAGTACAACTCACATTATTGTGGGAGAATACTGCGGTACAAATCAAATTATTGTGGGAGAATACTGCGGTACAAATCACATTGTGGGAGCATACTGCGTTACAAATCACTTTCTTGTGGGAGCATACTGTGGTATAAATCACATTATTGTGGGAGCATCTCTTCTAAAAGTTTGAATTAGGATGTTTGAGAAGTTTTGAATCCTAAACAACCTGTACACATATTGTTTGAAGTACAATAGACAAACACAGCAACTGTACTGTAGTAGGTCAAAGCTGTGTGCTAGAAAATCTTGTTAGAGCATGGGTGGAGTAGGCATTGTGGTGCTCATGTGAATCTCTTATTTTTTTGGCTTCAGACCAATGCCTACGTCCCTCTTTAAATGTATTTTTGTTTTGTTTTTTAAAGTACAGGGCGTACTAAAAGAGTATATAGTACAGGATTTACTAACATACAGTATGGTATAGTACAGGGTGTACTAACATACAGTATGGTATAGTACAGGGTGTACTAACATACAGTATAGTATAATACAGGGTGTACTAACATACAGTATGTTTAACAGTATGGTATAGTACAGGGTTTACTAGCATAGTATGGTATAGTACAGGGTTTACTAACATACAGTATGGTATAGTACAGGGTTTACTAACATACAGTATGATATAGTACAGGGTGTACTAACATACAGTATGGTATAATACAGGGTGTACTAACATACAGTATGGTATAATACAGGGTGTACTAACATACAGTATGGTATAATACAGGGTTTACTAACATACAGTATGGTATAGTACAGGGTTTACTAACATACAGTATGGTATAATACAGGGTGTACTAACATACAGTATATGGTATAGTACAGGGTGTACTAACATACAGTATGGTATAGTACAGGGTTTACTAACATACAGTATGGTATAGTACAGGGTTTACTAACATACAGTATGGTATAGTACAGGGTGTACTAACATACAGTATGGTATAATACAGGGTGTACTAACATACAGTATGGTATATTACAGGGTTTACTAACACTATGTTTAACAGTATGGTATAGTACAGGGTGTACTAACATATAGTATGGTATAGTACAGGGTGTACTAACATATAGTATGGTATAGTACAGGGTGTACTAACATACAGTATGGTATAGTACAGGGTGTACTAACATACAATATGGTATAGTACAGGGTTTACTAACATACAGTATTGCATAGTACAGGGTGTACTAACACAGTATGGTATAGTACAGGGTTTACTAACACTCAGTATGATATAGTACAGGGTTTACTAACATACAATATGGTATAGTACAGGGTTTACTAACATACAGTATGGTATAGTACAGGGTGTACTAACATACAGTATGGTGTAGTACAGGGTGTACTAACATATAGTATGGTATAATACAGGGTGTACTAACATACAGTATGGTATAGTACAGGGTGTACTAACATACAGTATGGTATAGTACAGGGTTTACTAACATACAGTATTGCATAGTACAGGGTGTACTAACATACAGTATTGCATAGTACAGGGTGTACTAACACAGTATGGTATAGTACAGGGTGTACTAACACAATATGGTATAGTACAGGGTTTACTAACATACAGCATGGTATAGTACAGGGTTTACTAACATACAGTATGGTATAGTACAGGGTGTACTAACATACAGTATGGTATAATACAGGGTGTACTAACATAGTATGGTATAGTACAGGGTGTACTAACACAGTATGGTATAATACAGGGTGTACTAACACAGTATGGTATAATACAGGGTTTACTAACATACAGTATGGTATAGTACAGGGTTTACTAACATACAGTATGGTATAGTACAGGGTTTACTAACATATAGTATGGTATAGTACAGGGTGTACTAACATACAGTATGGTATAATACAGATTGTACTAACATACAGTATGGTATAATACAGGGTTTACTAACATACAGTATGGTATAATACAGGGTTTACTAACATACAGTATGGTATAGTACAGGGTTTACTAACATATAGTATGGTATAGTACAGGGTGTACTAACATACAGTATGGTATAGTACAGGGTTTACTAACATACAGTATGGTATAGTACAGGGTTTACTAACATAGTATGGTATAGTACAGGGTTTACTAACATATGTTTACTTGATTGTTATAGTGGTATATGTTTATACAGCAGATTTTCTAGGGCCCTATACATGCATGATTCATCATCACTGGGATGCTGCCCTGCATTTGACCTCCCTAGTTTAAAATGTACCAGCTGTGTGATACATGGCTGCCCTGCCGTCACCCTGTTCCACATGCACTCAGTCCGTCGCCGTCGCCGGACCGAGTGGCGGGGGAAAACACCAACGGATGAGGTCCCCCCCCATTCTGTTTCAATGGCTCAGTCGTTTAGTTGGAGAGTGCTGTTTGTAACAACGGAAATGTGGGTTTCATTCCTGCATGGGCCACATATAAAGTCCGATTCAAAGTTGACATCAGACGTTTAGGTAAATCCTTAATTGATGTCACTGGGAGACTTCGAGTTGAGAGATTTATTTCAGCTTCAGGTATGATCTGACCACATTTGGGTTTGTAGGAAGTGTCAGACAGCCAAATCATCTTGTTGCCCTGTATCAGAGCAGCCTTCATTCAGCAGTCTTCAGTATTGTGTGTGTGTGTGTGTGTGTGTGTGTGTGTGTGTGTGTGTGTGTGTGTGTGTGTGTGTGTGTGTGTGTGTGTGTGTGGGTGGGTGGGTGGGTGGGTGGGTGGGTGGGTGGGTGGGTGGGTGGGTGGGTGGGGGGGTGGGTGGGTGTGTGTACAAGGCATTAAGTGACACTTAGCTGTAGGCTGTGCGAAGCTGGCACTCGTGTGTGTGTGTAAATGCTCTGCGTGATGTGTGTACAGTATGTGTGTGTATGTTAATCCGAGCAGCGCTGGCACTTTTGTGGCTGTTCACTGGGCTGGGTAGATGAAAGCTCCTTCTCTCTGACTGCTAGGTCTCTGGCACATTATGTAAATGTTACACAATGACTTCTACCTGCCGAACAAGAGGCTCTTATCTGACTTAATGAAACATTAGAATGGCACACAGGCAAAGATCAGTGGCTCGGAGAAGGTTGCCAGGCCCTTGGACAGAGCGTTATTATGTCATGTTCTTTCAGGGAGGTGGTGTTTGAGGTCCTTGATTATGTTTTTTTTCTCACACTCAAAGGAGCCCACCATCCAGCAACTACCCTTTCACAGAGAGACACAGAAGGGTTTTTCACACTACTGAGCCCAACTGAGCCAAACCAAGCTGTAAATGAGCCAGTACGGTTTGGTTCTGGTTGGCACCGTTAGGTTCTTGTCTGCCAGGTTTGGTTCTGGTTGGCACGATTTGGCTCAGTACTGTGAAAAGGGTACTAGTGCCCAAGATCCAGCATATGCCCTTTCTTATTGGATGGCCACAGAGAGAGACCAAGAGAGCCAGGCACAGAGAGAGAGAGCAAGAGAGCCAGGAACAGCAAGAGACCAAGAGAGCCAGGCACAGAGAGAGACCAAGAGAGCCAGGCACAGAGAGAGACCAAGACAGCCATGCACAGAGAGAGACCAAGAGAGCCAGGCACAGAGAGAGACCAAGAGAGCCAGGCACAGAGAGAGACCAAGAGAGCCATGCACAGAGAGAGACCAAGAGAGCCAGGCACAGAGAGAGACCAAGAGAGCCATGCACAGAGAGAGACCAAGAGAGCCATGCACAGAGAGAGACCAAGAGAGCCAGGCACAGAGAGAGACCAAGAGAGCCAGGCACAGAGAGAGACCAAGAGAGCCAGACACAGAGAGAGACCAAGAGAGCCAGGCACAGAGAGAGACCAAGAGAGCCAGGCACAGAGAGAGACCAAGAGAGCCAGGCACAGAGAGAGACCAAGAGAGCCAGGCACAGAGAAGGGCAAAGGGACAGAAAGTGCTAGAGAGAGAAGTAGAGACTGACAGTTTAGCAGAAGCTTAGTATACCAACTTTGTGATACCCGTATCTACATATCCATAATCTACATATCTATATGTCATTTTTATTCATCTGTTCAATGAATTGAATGCCTACATCATCACAGCATGAGAGTAATATGTTTTCATGTTTTCATTGATTTCTTATCTTGCACACATCTTGATCCATGTATTGACTGACACACTACACAATATTATACATATTATATTTCTGAAGTGCAAAGGACCTTGTTATAAAAAAGATTGCAGTCTGAGGTCAAATCCATGAACACACACACACCAGAGGAATGCCGGCAAGCCCTGGGGGAGCCGCACAGCCTTTTCCTTCTGGGAATGTTGTTATAAGGGAATCTGTTCCCAGATCCAAAAGAGGCAACAGGAAGTGGAAGTGGCAGCAGGGGTGTTGCCAGGGCTGGACATCATTGGTTGATCCTGGCAGTGACACCAAATGACTCTGGACCCTTTCTCAGCATCTCCCCTCAATTATTTGTCCCACATGGTGTAGTTTCACATGTGATGTCCCCAGGGTATAGAAACGAGTTACTTGGGTAATTTTGTGATGCCGCTAATGTCAAAAGGTTGTGGGTCATTCTTGTCATGTTTTGATGATGTGAGAAGAATGTTGCGGCGTGCACGATCATGTTTCAAACTGATGATTCCGAGTGATGTCAGCAGATGTTTAATGTTCGCAATTGAGGAAATCCAGTTGCATATATTCTTTAATTGTCCCCTTCTCTCCCCCTGTCCTCACACTCCGATGACATCTCCAAAACACAGCATTACTTAAGTCTGTGTATACTGTATTATAGACTTAAGCTCTTACTTAATTCACAACCCTGCCTTTTTAAAAATGACAAGTTAGCTGCCGTACCTGTCATTTCCAACTCTGTCTCCGGTTTTACCTGTACTATTGGACATACACAGTACATATGTCTGATCCAGTTCACTCATCATTTCAAGTTTTCACCAGTCATACCTGTCACAGGAGTTTATGTATGTGTCATTAGCCTGTAACCCAGCCTATGTAACTTCTCATTATGAGATTCCAAGGATGTGTGCCAAATGGCACCCAATCCACTGAAAAGTGCACTGCTATTGAACAGAGCCCTATGGGTCCTGGTCTAAAGTAGTGCACTGTAAAGGGAATAATATGGTGCCATTTGAGATGCTGACCAAGTCTGTTTAAATGGCTTACATGTATCCAACAACTAAAATTCCCTGACACAAAATTACAACAACAGGAAAGGAGCAGAACAAATATGAGGCTTCACTGTTGTAATACTGTACTCTACCAGCAGGACTGTTGTAATACTGTACTCTACCCTCAGGACTGTTGTAGTACTGTACTCTACCCTCAGGACTGTTGTAATACTGTACTCTACCAGCAGGACTGTTGTAGTACTGTACTCTACCAGCAGGACTGTTGTAATACTGTACTCTACCCTCAGGACTGTTGTAATACTGTACTCTACCCTCAGGACTGTTGTAATACTGTACTCTACCATCAGGACTGTTGTAATACTGTACTCTACCAGCATGACTGTTGTAATACTGTACTCTCCCCTCAGGACTGTTGTAGTACTGTACTCTCCCCTCAGGACTGTTGTAGTACTGTACTCTCCCCTCAGGACTGTTGTAGTACTGTACTCTCCCCTCAGGACTGTTGTAGTACTGTACTCTCCCCTCAGGACTGTAGTAGTACTGTACTCTACCAGCAGGACTGTTGTAGTACTGTACTCTCCCCTCAGGACTGTTGTAGTACTGTACTCTCCCCTCAGGACTGTTGTAGTACTGTACTCTCCCCTCAGGACTGTTGTAGTACTGTACTCTCCCCTCAGGACTGTTGTAGTACTGTACTCTACCAGCAGGACTGTTGTAGTACTGTACTCTCCCCTCAGGACTGTTGTAATACTGTACTCTCCCAGCAGGACTGTTGTAGTACTGTACTCTACCCTCAGGACTGTTGTAGTACTGTACTCTCCCCTCAGGACTGTTGTAGTACTGTACTCTCCCCTCAGGACTGTAGTAGTACTGTACTCTACCAGCAGGACTGTTGTAGTACTGTACTCTCCCATCAGGACTGTTGTAATACTGTACTCTCCCCTCAGGACTGTTGTAGTACTGTACTCTCCCTCAGGACTGTTGTAGTACTGTACTCTCCCCTCAGGACTGTTGTAGTACTGTACTCTCCCCTCAGGACTGTTGTAGTACTGTACTCTCCCCTCAGGACTGTTGTAGTACTGTACTCTCCCCTCAGGACTGTTGTAGTACTGTACTCTCCCTCAGGACTGTTGTAGTACTGTACTCTCCCCTCAGGACTGTTGTAGTACTGTACTCTCCCCTCAGGACTGTTGTAGTACTGTACTCTCCCCCCAGGACTGTTGTAATACTGTACTCTACCAGCAGGACTGTTGTAATACTGTACTCTACCCCCAGGACTGTTGTAATACTGTACTCTATCAGCAGGACTGTTGTAATACTGTACTCTACCAGCAGGACTCTTGTAATACTGTACTCTACCAGCAGGACTGTTGTAATACTGTACTCTACCAGCAGGACTGTTTTAATACTGTACTCTACCAGCAGGACTGTTGTAGTACTGTACTATCCCCTCAGGACTGTTGTAGTACTGTACTCTCCCCTCAGGACTGTTGTAGTAGTACTGTACTCTCCCCTCAGGACTGTTGTAGTACTGTACTCTCCCCTCAGGACTGTTGTAGTACTGTACTCTCCCCTCAGGACTGTTGTAGTACTGTACTCTCCCCTCAGGACTGTTGTAGTACTGTACTCTCCCCTCAGGACTGTTGTAGTACTGTACTCTCTCCTCAGGACTGTTGTAGTACTGTACTCTACCAGCAGGACTGTTGTGGTACTGTACTCTCTCCTCAGGACTGTTGTAGTACTGTACTCTCCCCTCAGGACTGTTGTAGTACTGTACTCTCCCCTCAGCACTGTTGTAGTACTGTACTCTCCCCTCAGGACTGTTGTAGTACTGTACTCTCCCCTCAGGACTGTTGTTGTACTGTACTCTCCCCTCAGGACTGTTGTAGTACTGTACTCTACCAGCAGGACTGTTGTAGTACTGCACTCTCCCCTCAGGACTGTTGTAGTACTGTACTCTCCCCCTCAGGACTGTTGTAGTACTGTACTCTCCCCTCAGGACTGTTGTAGTACTGTACTCTCCCCTCAGGACTGTTGTAGTACTGTACTCTCCCCTCAGGACTGTTGTAGTACTGTACTCTACCCTCAGGACTGTTGTAGTACTACTCTCCCCTCAGAGCTGTTGTAATACTGTACTCTACCCTCAGGACTGTTGTAGTACTGTACTCTCCCCTCAGGACTGTTGTAGTACTGTACTCTCCCCTCAGGACTGTTGTAGTACTGTACTCTCCCCTCAGGACTGTTGTAGTACTGTACTCTCCCCTCAGGACTGTTGTAGTACTGTACTCTCCCCTCAGGACTGTTGTAGTACTGTACTCTCCCCTCAGGACTGTTGTAGTACTGTACTCTCCCCTCAGGACTGTTGTAGTACTGTACTCTCCCCTCACTGTTGTAGTACAGCAGGACTGTTGTAGTACTGTACTCTCCCCTCAGGACTGTTGTAGTACTGTACTCTCCCTCAGGACTGTTGTAGTACTGTACTCTCCCCTCAGGACTGTTGTAGTACTGTACTCTACCAGCAGGACTGTTGTAGTACTGTACTCTCCCCTCAGGACTGTTGTAGTACTGTACTCTCCCCTCAGGACTGTTGTAGTACTGTACTCTCCCCCCCTCAGGACTGTTGTAGTACTGTACTCTCCCCTCAGGACTGTTGTAGTACTGTACTCTCCCCTCAGGACTGTTGTAGTACTGTACTCTCCCCTCAGGACTGTTGTAGTACTGTACTCTACCAGCAGGACTGTTGTAGTACTGTACTCTCCCCTCAGGACTGTTGTAGTACTGTACTCTCCCCTCAGGACTGTTGTAGTACTGTACTCTCCCCTCAGGACTGTTGTAGTACTGTACTCTCCCCTCAGGACTGTTGTAGTACTGTACTCTCGCCTCAGGACTGTTGTAGTACTGTACTCTCCCCCTCAGGACTGTACTCTCCCCTCAGGACTGTTGTAGTACTGTACTCTCCCCTCCGGACTGTTGTAGTACTGTACTCTCCCCTCAGGACTGTTGTAGTACTGTACTCTCCCCTCAGGACTGTTGTAGTACTGTACTCTCCCCTCAGGACTGTTGTAGTACTGTACTCTCCCCTCAGGACTGTTGTAGTACTGTACTCTCCCCTCAGGACTGTTGTAGTACTGTACTCTCCCCTCAGGACTGTTGTAGTACTGTACTCTCCCCTCAGGACTGTTGTAGTACTGTACTCTCCCCTCAGGACTGTTGTAGTACTGTACTCTCCCCTCAGGACTGTTGTAGTACTGTACTCTCCCTCAGGACTGTTGTAGTACTGTACTCTCCCCTCAGGACTGTTGTAGTACTGTACTCTACCCTCAGGACTGTTGTAGTACTGTACTCTACCAGCAGGACTGTTGTAGTACTGTACTCTCCCCTCAGGACTGTTGTAGTACTGTACTCTCCCCTCAGGACTGTTGTAGTACTGTACTCTCCCCTCAGGACTGTTGTAGTACTGTACTCTCCCCTCAGGACTGTTGTAGTACTGTACTCTCCCCTCAGGACTGTTGTAGTACTGTACTCTCCCCTCAGGACTGTAGTAGTACTGTACTCTACCAGCAGGACTGTTGTAGTACTGTACTCTCCCCTCAGGACTGTTGTAGTACTGTACTCTCCCCTCAGGACTGTTGTAGTACTGTACTCTCCCCTCAGGACTGTTGTAGTACTGTACTCTCCCCTCAGGACTGTTGTAGTACTGTACTCTACCAGCAGGACTGTTGTAGTACTGTACTCTCCCCTCAGGACTGTTGTAGTACTGTACTCTCCCCTCAGGACTGTTGTAGTACTGTACTCTCCCCTCAGGACTGTTGTAGTACTGTACTCTCCCCTCAGGACTGTTGTAGTACTGTACTCTCCCCTCAGGACTGTTGTAGTACTGTACTCTCCCCTCAGGACTGTAGTAGTACTGTACTCTACCAGCAGGACTGTTGTAGTACTGTACTCTCCCCTCAGGACTGTTGTAGTACTGTACTCTCCCCTCAGGACTGTTGTAGTACTGTACTCTCCCCTCAGGACTGTTGTAGTACTGTACTCTCCCCTCAGGACTGTTGTAGTACTGTACTCTCCCCTCAGGACTGTTGTAGTACTGTACTCTCCCCTCAGGACTGTTGTAGTACTGTACTCTCCCCTCAGGACTGTTGTAGTACTGTACTCTCCCCTCAGGACTGTTGTAGTACTGTACTCTCCCCTCAGGACTGTTGTAGTACTGTACTCTCCCCCCAGGACTGTTGTAATACTGTACTCTACCAGCAGGACTGTTGTAATACTGTACTCTACCCCCAGGACTGTTGTAATACTGTACTCTATCAGCAGGACTGTTGTAATACTGTACTCTACCAGCAGGACTCTTGTAATACTGTACTCTACCAGCAGGACTGTTGTAATACTGTACTCTACCAGCAGGACTGTTTTAATACTGTACTCTACCAGCAGGACTGTTGTAGTACTGTACTATCCCCTCAGGACTGTTGTAGTACTGTACTCTCCCCTCAGGACTGTTGTAGTAGTACTGTACTCTCCCCTCAGGACTGTTGTAGTACTGTACTCTCCCCTCAGGACTGTTGTAGTACTGTACTCTCCCCTCAGGACTGTTGTAGTACTGTACTCTCCCCTCAGGACTGTTGTAGTACTGTACTCTCCCCTCAGGACTGTTGTAGTACTGTACTCTACCCTCAGGACTGTTGTAGTACTGTACTCTACCAGCAGGACTGTTGTAGTACTGTACTCTCCCCTCAGGACTGTTGTAGTACTGTACTCTCCCCTCAGGACTGTTGTAGTACTGTACTCTCCCCTCAGGACTGTTGTAGTACTGTACTCTCCCCTCAGGACTGTTGTAGTACTGTACTCTCCCCTCAGGACTGTTGTAGTACTGTACTCTCCCCTCAGGACTGTAGTAGTACTGTACTCTACCAGCAGGACTGTTGTAGTAGTGCACTCTCCCCTCAGGACTGTTGTAGTACTGTACTCTCCCCTCAGGACTGTTGTAGTACTGTACTCTCCCCTCAGGACTGTTGTAGTACTGTACTCTCCCCTCAGGACTGTTGTAGTACTGTACTCTACCAGCAGGACTGTTGTAGTACTGTACTCTCCCCTCAGGACTGTTGTAGTACTGTACTCTCCCCTCAGGACTGTTGTAGTACTGTACTCTCCCTCAGGACTGTTGTAGTACTGTACTCTCCCTCAGGACTGTTGTAGTACTGTACTCTCCCCTCAGGACTGTTGTAGTACTGTACTCTCCCCTCAGGACTGTAGTAGTACTGTACTCTACCAGCAGGACTGTTGTAGTACTGTACTCTCCCCTCAGGACTGTTGTAGTACTGTACTCTCCCCTCAGGACTGTTGTAGTACTGTACTCTCCCCTCAGGACTGTTGTAGTACTGTACTCTCCCCTCAGGACTGTTGTAGTACTGTACTCTCCCCTCAGGACTGTTGTAGAACTGTACTCTCCCCTCAGGACTGTTGTAGTACTGTACTCTCCCCTCAGGACTGTTGTAGTACTGTACTCTCCCCCCAGGACTGTTGTAATACTGTACTCTACCAGCAGGACTGTTGTAATACTGTACTCTACCCCCAGGACTGTTGTAATACTGTACTCTATCAGCAGGACTGTTGTAATACTGTACTCTACCAGCAGGACTCTTGTAATACTGTACTCTACCAGCAGGACTGTTGTAATACTGTACTCTACCAGCAGGACTGTTTTAATACTGTACTCTACCAGCAGGACTGTTGTAGTACTGTACTATCCCCTCAGGACTGTTGTAGTACTGTACTCTCCCCTCAGGACTGTTGTAGTAGTACTGTACTCTCCCCTCAGGACTGTTGTAGTACTGTACTCTCCCCTCAGGACTGTTGTAGTACTGTACTCTCCCCTCAGGACTGTTGTAGTACTGTACTCTCCCCTCAGGACTGTTGTAGTACTGTACTCTCCCCTCAGGACTGTTGTAGTACTGTACTCTCTCCTCAGGACTGTTGTAGTACTGTACTCTACCAGCAGGACTGTTGTGGTACTGTACTCTCTCCTCAGGACTGTTGTAGTACTGTACTCTCCCCTCAGGACTGTTGTAGTACTGTACTCTCCCTCAGCACTGTTGTAGTACTGTACTCTCCCTCAGGACTGTTGTAGTACTGTACTCTCCCCTCAGGACTGTTGTTGTACTGTACTCTCCCCTCAGGACTGTTGTAGTACTGTACTCTACCAGCAGGACTGTTGTAGTACTGCACTCTCCCCTCAGGACTGTTGTAGTACTGTACTCTCCCCTCAGGACTGTTGTAGTACTGTACTCTCCCCTCAGGACTGTTGTAGTACTGTACTCTCCCCTCAGGACTGTTGTAGTACTGTACTCTCCCCTCAGGACTGTTGTAGTACTGTACTCTACCCTCAGGACTGTTGTAGTACTGTACTCTCCCCTCAGAGCTGTTGTAATACTGTACTCTACCCTCAGGACTTTTGTAGTACTGTACTCTCCCCTCAGGACTGTTGTAGTACTGTACTCTCCCCTCAGGACTGTTGTAGTACTGTACTCTCCCCTCAGGACTGTTGTAGTACTGTACTCTCCCCTCAGGACTGTTGTAGTACTGTACTCTCCCCTCAGGACTGTTGTAGTACTGTACTCTCCCCTCAGGACTGTTGTAGTACTGTACTCTCCCCTCAGGACTGTTGTAGTACTGTACTCTACCAGCAGGACTGTTGTAGTACTGTACTCTCCCCTCAGGACTGTTGTAGTACTGTACTCTCCCCTCAGGACTGTTGTAGTACTGTACTCTCCCCTCAGGACTGTTGTAGTACTGTACTCTCCCCAGGACTGTTGTAGTACTGTACTCTCCCCTCAGGACTGTTGTAGTACTGTACTCTCCCCTCAGGACTGTTGTAGTACTGTACTCTACCAGCAGGACTGTTGTAGTACTGTACTCTCCCCTCAGGACTGTTGTAGTACTGTACTCTCCCCTCAGGACTGTTGTAGTACTGTACTCTCCCTCAGGACTGTTGTAGTACTGTACTCTCCCCTCAGGACTGTTGTAGTACTGTACTCTCGCCTCAGGACTGTTGTAGTACTGTACTCTCCCCTCAGGACTGTTGTAGTACTGTACTCTCCCCTCAGGACTGTTGTAGTACTGTACTCTCCCCTCAGGACTGTTGTAGTACTGTACTCTCCCCTCAGGACTGTAGTAGTACTGTACTCTACCAGCAGGACTGTTGTAGTAGTGTACTCTCCCCTCAGGACTGTTGTAGTACTGTACTCTCCCCTCAGGACTGTTGTAGTACTGTACTCTCCCCTCAGGACTGTTGTAGTACTGTACTCTACCAGCAGGACTGTTGTAGTACTGTACTCTCCCCTCAGGACTGTTGTAGTACTGTACTCTCCCCTCAGGACTGTTGTAGTACTGTACTCTCCCAGGACTGTTGTAGTACAGGACTGTTGTAGTACTGTACTCTCCCCTCAGGACTGTTGTAGTACTGTACTCTCCCCTCAGGACTGTTGTAGTACTCTACTCTCCTCAGGACTGTAGTAGTACTGTACTCTACCAGCAGGACTGTTGTAGTACTGTACTCTCCCCTCAGGACTGTTGTAGTACTGTACTCTCCCCTCAGGACTGTTGTAGTACTGTACTCTCCCCTCAGGACTGTTGTAGTACTGTACTCTCCCCTCAGGACTGTTGTAGTACTGTACTCTCCCCTCAGGACTGTTGTAGTACTGTACACTCCCCTCAGGACTGTTGTAGTACTGTACTCTCCCCTCAGGACTGTTGTAGTACTGTACTCTCCCCTCAGGACTGTTGTAGTACTGTACTCTCCCCTCAGGACTGTTGTAGTACTGTACTCTCCCCTCAGGACTGTTGTAGTACTGTACTCTACCAGCAGGACTGTTGTAGTACTGTACTCTCCCCTCAGGACTGTTGTAGTACTGTACTCTCCCCTCAGGACTGTTGTAGTACTGTACTCTCCCCTCAGGACTGTTGTAGTACTGTACTCTACCAGCAGGACTGTTGTAGTACTGTACTCTCCCCTCAGGACTGTTGTAGTACTGTACTCTCCCTCAGGACTGTTGTAGTACTGTACTCTCCCTCAGGACTGTTGTAGTACTGTACTCTCCCCTCAGGACTGTTGTAGTACTGTACTCTCCCCTCAGGACTGTTGTAGTACTGTACTCTCCCCTCAGGACTGTTGTAGTACTGTACTCTCCCCTCAGGACTGTTGTAGTACTGTACTCTACCCTCAGGACTGTTGTGGTACTGTACTCTCTCCTCAGGACTGTTGTAGTACTGTACTCTCCCCTCAGGACTGTTGTAGTACTGTACTCTCCCCTCAGCACTGTTGTAGTACTGTACTCTCCCCTCAGGACTGTTGTAGTACTGTACTCTCCCCTCAGGACTGTTGTTGTACTGTACTCTCCCCTCAGGACTGTTGTAGTACTGTACTCTACCAGCAGGACTGTTGTAGTACTGCACTCTCCCCTCAGGACTGTTGTAGTACTGTACTCTCCCCTCAGGACTGTTGTAGTACTGTACTCTCCCCTCAGGACTGTTGTAGTACTGTACTCTCCCCTCAGGACTGTTGTAGTACTGTACTCTCCCTCAGGACTGTTGTAGTACTGTACTCTCCCTCAGGACTGTTGTAGTACTGTACTCTCCCCTCAGGACTGTTGTAGTACTGTACTCTCCCCTCAGGACTGTTGTAGTACTGTACTCTCCCCTCAGGACTGTTGTAGTACTGTACTCTCCCCTCAGGACTGTTGTAGTACTGTACTCTCCCCTCAGGACTGTTGTAGTACTGTACTCTCCCCTCAGGACTGTTGTAGTACTGTACTCTCCCCTCAGGACTGTTGTAGTACTGTACTCTCCCCTCAGGACTGTTGTAGTACTGTACTCTCCCCTCAGGACTGTTGTAGTACTGTACTCTACCAGCAGGACTGTTGTAGTACTGTACTCTCCCCTCAGGACTGTTGTAGTACTGTACTCTCCCCTCAGGACTGTTGTAGTACTGTACTCTCCCCTCAGGACTGTTGTAGTACTGTACTCTCCCCTCAGGACTGTTGTAGTACTGTACTCTCCCCTCAGGACTGTTGTAGTACTGTACTCTCCCCTCAGGACTGTTGTAGTACTGTACTCTACCAGCAGGACTGTTGTAGTACTGTACTCTCCCCTCAGGACTGTTGTAGTACTGTACTCTCCCCTCAGGACTGTTGTAGTACTGTACTCTCCCCTCAGGACTGTTGTAGTACTGTACTCTCCCCTCAGGACTGTTGTAGTACTGTACTCTCCCCTCAGGACTGTTGTAGTACTGTACTCTCCCCTCAGGACTGTTGTAGTACTGTACTCTCCCCTCAGGACTGTTGTAGTACTGTACTCTCCCTCAGGACTGTTGTAGTACTGTACTCTCCCCTCAGGACTGTAGTAGTACTGTACTCTACCAGCAGGACTGTTGTAGTAGTGTACTCTCCCCTCAGGACTGTTGTAGTACTGTACTCTCCCCTCAGGACTGTTGTAGTACTGTACTCTCCCCTCAGGACTGTTGTAGTACTGTACTCTACCAGCAGGACTGTTGTAGTACTGTACTCTCCCCTCAGGACTGTTGTAGTACTGTACTCTCCCCTCAGGACTGTTGTAGTACTGTACTCTCCCCTCAGGACTGTTGTAGTACTGTACTCTCCCCTCAGGACTGTTGTAGTACTGTACTCTCCCCTCAGGACTGTTGTAGTACTCTACTCTCCCCTCAGGACTGTAGTAGTACTGTACTCTACCAGCAGGACTGTTGTAGTACTGTACTCTCCCCCTCAGGACTGTTGTAGTACTGTACTCTCCCCTCAGGACTGTTGTAGTACTGTACTCTCCCCTCAGGACTGTTGTAGTACTGTACTCTCCCCTCAGGACTGTTGTAGTACTGTACTCTCCCCTCAGGACTGTTGGACTGTTGTAGTACTGTACTCTCCCCTCAGGACTGTTGTAGTACTGTACTCTCCCCTCAGGACTGTTGTAGTACTGTACTCTCCCCTCAGGACTGTTGTAGTACTGTACTCTTGTACCTCTCAGGACTGTTGTAGTACTGTACTCTCCCCTCAGGACTGTTGTAGTACTGTACTCTCCCCTCAGGACTGTTGTAGTACTGTACTCTCCCCTCAGGACTGTTGTAGTACTGTACTCTACCCTCAGGACTGTTGTAGTACTGTACTCTCCCCTCAGGACTGTTGTAGTACTGTACTCTCCCCTCAGGACTGTTGTAGTACTGTACTCTCCCCTCAGGACTGTTGTAGTACTGTACTCTCCCCTCAGGACTGTTGTAGTACTGTACTCTCCCCTCAGGACTGTTGTAGTACTGTACTCTCCCCTCAGGACTGTTGTAGTACTGTACTCTCCCCTCAGGACTGTTGTAGTACTGTACTCTCCCCTCAGGACTGTTGTAGTACTGTACTCTACCAGGACTGTTGTAGTACAGGACTGTTGTAGTACTGTACTCTCCCCTCAGGACTGTTGTAGTACTGTACTCTCCCCTCAGGACTGTTGTAGTACTGTACTCTCCCCTCAGGACTGTTGTAGTACTGTACTCTCCCCTCAGGACTGTTGTAGTACTGTACTCTCCCCTCAGGACTGTTGTAGTACTGTACTCTCCCCTCAGGACTGTTGTAGTACTGTACTCTACCCTCAGGACTGTTGTAGTACTGTACTCTCCCCTCAGGACTGTTGTAGTACTGTACTCTCCCCTCAGGACTGTTGTAGTACTGTACTCTCCCCTCAGGACTGTTGTAGTACTGTACTCTCCCCTCAGGACTGTTGTAGTACTGTACTCTACCAGCAGGACTGTTGTAGTACTGTACTCTCCCCTCAGGACTGTTGTAGTACTGTACTCTCCCCTCAGGACTGTTGTAGTACTGTACTCTCCCCTCAGGACTGTTGTAGTACTGTACTCTCCCCTCAGGACTGTTGTAGTACTGTACTCCCCTCAGGACTGTTGTAGTACTGTACTCTCCCCTCAGGACTGTTGTAGTACTGTACTCTCCCCTCAGGACTGTTGTAGTACTGTACTCTCCCCTCAGGACTGTTGTAGTACTGTACTCTCCCCTCAGGACTGTTGTAGTACTGTACTCTCCCCTCAGGACTGTTGTAGTACTGTACTCTCCCCTCAGGACTGTTGTAGTACTGTACTCTCCCCTCAGGACTGTTGTAGTACTGTACTCTCCCCTCAGGACTGTTGTAGTACTGTACTCTCCCCTCAGGACTGTTGTAGTACTGTACTCTCCCCTCAGGACTGTTGTAGTACTGTACTCTCCCCTCAGGACTGTTGTAGTACTGTACTCTCCCCTCAGGACTGTTGTAGTACTGTACTCTCCCCTCAGGACTGTTGAAGTACTGTACTCTCCCTCAGGACTGTTGTAGTACTGTACTCTCCCCTCAGGACTGTTGTAGTACTGTACTCTCCCCTCAGGACTGTTGTAGTACTGTACTCTCCCCTCAGGACTGTTGTAGTACTGTACTCTCCCCCTCAGGACTGTTGTAGTACTGTACTCTCCCCTCAGGACTGTTGTAGTACTGTACTCTCCCCTCAGGACTGTTGTAGTACTGTACTCTCCCTCAGGACTGTTGTAGTACTGTACTCTCCCCTCAGGACTGTTGTAGTACTGTACTCTCCCCTCAGGACTGTTGTAGTACTGTACTCTCCCCTCAGGACTGTTGTAGTACTGTACTCTCCCTCAGGACTGTTGTAGGACTACTGTACTCTACCAGCAGGACTGTTGTAGTACTGTACTCTCCCCTCAGGACTGTTGTAATACTGTACTCTCCCCTCAGGACTGTTGTAGTACTGTACTCTACCAGCAGGACTGTTGTAGTACTGTACTCTACCAGCAGGACTGTTGTAGTACTGTACTCTCCCCTCAGGACTGTTGTAGTACTGTACTCTCCCCTCAGGACTGTTGTAGTACTGTACTCTCCCCTCAGGACTGTTGTAGTACTGTACTCTCCCCTCAGGACTGTTGTAGTACTGTACTCTCCCCTCAGGACTGTTGTAGTACTGTACTCTCCCCTCAGGACTGTTGTAGTACTGTACTCTCCCCTCAGGACTGTTGTAGTACTGTACTCTCCCCTCAGGACTGTTGTAGTACTGTACTCTCCCCTCAGGACTGTTGTAGTACTGTACTCTCCCCTCAGGACTGTTGTAGTACTGTACTCTCCCCTCAGGACTGTTGTAGTACTGTACTCTCCCCTCAGGACTGTTGTAGTACTGTACTCTCCCCTCAGGACTGTTGTACTGTACTCTCCCCTCAGGACTGTTGTAGTACTGTACTCTCCCCTCAGGACTGTTGTAGTACTGTACTCTACCAGCAGGACTGTTGTAGTACTGTACTCTCCCCTCAGGACTGTTGTAGTACTGTACTCTCCCCTCAGGACTGTTGTAGTACTGTACTCTCCCCTCAGGACTGTTGTAGTACTGTACTCTCCCCTCAGGACTGTTGTAGTACTGTACTCTCCCCTCAGGACTGTTGTAGTACTGTACTCTCCCCTCAGGACTGTAGTAGTACTGTACTCTACCAGCAGGACTGTTGTAGTACTGTACTCTCCCCTCAGGACTGTTGTAGTACTGTACTCTCCCCTCAGGACTGTTGTAGTACTGTACTCTCCCCTCAGGACTGTTGTAGTACTGTACTCTCCCCTCAGGACTGTTGTAGTACTGTACTCTACCAGCAGGACTGTTGTAGTACTGTACTCTCCCCTCAGGACTGTTGTAGTACTGTACTCTCCCCTCAGGACTGTTGTAGTACTGTACTCTCCCCTCAGGACTGTTGTAGTACTGTACTCTCCCCTCAGGACTGTTGTAGTACTGTACTCTCCCCTCAGGACTGTTGTAGTACTGTACTCTCCCCTCAGGACTGTTGTAGTACTGTACTCTACCAGCAGGACTGTTGTAGTACTGTACTCTCCCCTCAGGACTGTTGTAGTACTGTACTCTCCCCTCAGGACTGTTGTAGTACTGTACTCTCCCCTCAGGACTGTTGTAGTACTGTACTCTCCCCTCAGGACTGTTGTAGTACTGTACTCTCCCCTCAGGACTGTTGTAGTACTGTACTCTCCCCTCAGGACTGTTGTAGTACTGTACTCTCCCCCAGGACTGTTGTAGTACTGTACTCTCCCCTCAGGACTGTTGTAGTACTGTACTCTCCCCTCAGGACTGTTGTAGTACTGTACTCTCCCCCCTCAGGACTGTTGTAGTACTGTACTCTCCCCTCAGGACTGTTGTAGTACTGTACTCTCCCCTCAGGACTGTTGTAGTACTGTACTCTCCCCTCAGGACTGTTGTAGTACTGTACTCTCCCCTCAGGACTGTTGTAGTACTGTACTCTCCCCTCAGGACTGTTGTAGTACTGTACTCTCCCTCAGGACTGTTGTAGTACTGTACTCTCCCCTCAGGACTGTTGTAGTACTGTACTCTCCCCTCAGGACTGTTGTAGTACTGTACTCTCCCCTCAGGACTGTTGTAGTACTGTACTCTACCAGCAGGACTGTTGTAGTACTGTACTCTCCCCTCAGGACTGTTGTAGTACTGTACTCTCCCCTCAGGACTGTTGTAGTACTGTACTCTCCCCTCAGGACTGTTGTAGTACTGTACTCTACCAGCAGGACTGTTGTAGTACTGTACTCTCCCCTCAGGACTGTTGTAGTACTGTACTCTCCCCTCAGGACTGTTGTAGTACTGTACTCTCCCTCAGGACTGTTGTAGTACTGTACTCTACCAGCAGGACTGTTGTAGTACTGTACTCTACCAGGACAGGACT
The DNA here is from genome assembly GCF_036934945.1 of Oncorhynchus masou masou. Classification (NCBI taxonomy): domain Eukaryota; kingdom Metazoa; phylum Chordata; class Actinopteri; order Salmoniformes; family Salmonidae; genus Oncorhynchus; species Oncorhynchus masou. The sequence goes on along the minus strand of NC_088239.1, from coordinate 77,914,848 downwards.
GGACTGTTGTAGTACTGTACTCTCCCCTCAGGACTGTTGTAGTACTGTACTCTCCCCTCAGGACTGTTGTAGTACTGTACTCTCCCCTCAGGACTGTTGTAGTACTGTACTCTACCAGCAGGACTGTTGTAGTACTGTACTCTCCCCTCAGGACTGTTGTAGTACTGTACTCTCCCCTCAGGACTGTTGTAGTACTGTACTCTCCCCTCAGGACTGTTGTAGTACTGTACTCTCCCAGCAGGACTGTTGTAGTACTGTACTCTCCCCTCAGGACTGTTGTAGTACTGTACTCTCCCCTCAGGACTGTTGTAGTACTGTACTCTCCCCTCAGGACTGTTGTAGTACTGTACTCTCCCCTCAGGACTGTTGTAGTACTGTACTCTCCCCTCAGGACTGTTGTAGTACTGTACTCTCCCCTCAGGACTGTTGTAGTACTGTACTCTCCCCTCAGGACTGTTGTAGTACTGTACTCTACCAGCAGGACTGTTGTAGTACTGTACTCTCCCCTGTTGTAGTACAGGACTGTTGTAGTACTGTACTCTCCCCTCAGGACTGTTGTAGTACTGTACTCTCCCCTCAGGACTGTTGTAGTACTGTACTCTACCAGCAGGACTGTTGTAGTACTGGACTGTTGTAGTACTGTACTCTCCCCTCAGGACTGTTGTAGTACTGTACTCTCCCCTCAGGACTGTTGTAGTACTGTACTCTCTCCCCTCAGGACTGTTGTAGTACTGTACTCTCCAGCAGGACTGTTGTAGTACTGTACTCTACCAGCAGGACTGTTGTAGTACTGTACTCTCCCCTCAGGACTGTTGTAGTACTGTACTCTCCCCTCAGGACTGTTGTAGTACTGTACTCTCCTCAGGACTGTTGTAGTACTGTACTCTACCAGCAGGACTGTTGTAGTACTGTACTCTCCCCTCAGGACTGTTGTAGTACTGTACTCTCCCCTCAGGACTGTTGTAGTACTGTACTCTCCCCTCAGGACTGTTGTAGTACTGTACTCTCCCCTCAGGACTGTTGTAGTACTGTACTCTACCAGCAGGACTGTTGTAGTACTGTACTCTCCCCTCAGGACTGTTGTAGTACTGTACTCTCCCCTCAGGACTGTTGTAGTACTGTACTCTCCCCTCAGGACTGTTGTAGTACTGTACTCTCCCCTCAGGACTGTTGTAGTACTGTACACTACCAGCAGGACTGTTGTAGTACTGTACTCTCCCCTCAGGACTGTTGTAGTACTGTACTCTCCCCCCAGGACTGTTGTAGTACTGTACTCTACCAGCAGGACTGTTGTAGTACTGTACTCTCCCAGGACTCAGGACTGTGTTGTAGTACTGTACTCTCCCCTCAGGACTGTTGTAGTACTGTACTCTCCCCTCAGGACTGTTGTAGTACTGTACTCTCCCCTCAGGACTGTTGTAGTACTGTACTCTCCCCTCAGGACTGTTGTAGTACTGTACTCTCCCCTCAGGACTGTTGTAGTACTGTACTCTCCCCTCAGGACTGTTGTAGTACTGTACTCTCCCCTCAGGACTGTTGTAGTACTGTACTCTCCCCCTCAGGACTGTTGTAGTACTGTACTCTCCCCTCAGGACTGTTGTAGTACTGTACTCTCCCCTCAGGACTGTTGTAGTACTGTACTCTCCCCTCAGGACTGTTGTAGTACTGTACTCTCCCCTCAGGACTGACTGTTGGACTGTTGTAGTACTGTACTCTCCCTCAGGACTGTTGTAGGACTGTGTTGTAGTACTGTACTCTCCCCTCAGGACTGTTGTAGTACTGTACTCTCCCCTCAGGACTGTTGTAGTACTGTACTCTCCCCAGGACTGTTGTAGTACTGTACTCTCCCCTCAGGACTGTTGTAGTACTGTACTCTCCCTCAGGACTGTTGTAGTACTGTACTCTCCCCTCAGGACTGTTGTAGTACTGTACTCTCCCCTCAGGACTGTTGTAGTACTGTACTCTCCCCTCAGGACTGTTGTAGTACTGTACTCTCCCCTCAGGACTGTTGTAGTACTGTACTCTCCCCTCAGGACTGTTGTAGTACTGTACTCTCCCAGCAGGACTGTTGTAGTACTGTACTCTCCCAGCAGGACTGTTGTAGTACTGTACTCTCCCCTCAGGACTGTTGTAGTACTGTACTCTCCCTCAGGACTGTTGTAGTACTGTACTCTCCAGCAGGACTGTTGTAGTACTGTACTCTACCAGCAGGACTGTTGTAGTACTGTACTCTCCCCTCAGGACTGTTGTAGTACTGTACTCTCCCCTCAGGACTGTTGTAGTACTGTACTCTCCCCTCAGGACTGTTGTAGTACTGTACTCTCCAGCAGGACTGTTGTAGTACTGTACTCTCCCTCAGGACTGTTGTAGTACTGTACTCTCCCCTCAGGACTGTTGTAGTACTGTACTCTCCCCTCAGGACTGTTGTAGTACTGTACTCTCCAGCAGGACTGTTGTAGTACTGTACTCTCCCCTCAGGACTGTTGTAGTACTGTACTCTCCCAGGACTCAGGACTGTTGTAGTACTGTACTCTCCCCTCAGGACTGTTGTAGTACTGTACTCTCCCTCAGGACTGTTGTAGTACTGTACTCTCCCCTCAGGACTGTTGTAGTACTGTACTCTACCAGCAGGACTGTTGTAGTACTGTACTCTCCCCTCAGGACTGTTGTAGTACTGTACTCTCCCCTCAGGACTGTTGTAGTACTGTACTCTCCCCTCAGGACTGTTGTAGTACTGTACTCTACCAGCAGGACTGTTGTAGTACTGTACTCTACCAGCAGGACTGTTGTAGTACTGTACTCTCCCCTCAGGACTGTTGTAGTACTGTACTCTCCTCAGGACTGTTGTAGTACTGTACTCTCCCCTCAGGACTGTTGTAGTACTGTACTCTCCCAGCAGGACTGTTGTAGTACTGTGTTGTAGTACTCTCCCAGCAGGACTGTTGTAGTACTGTACTCTCCCTCAGGACTGTTGTAGTACTGTACTCTCCCCTCAGGACTGTTGTAGTACTGTACTCTCCCAGCAGGACTGTTGTAGTACTGTACTCTCCAGCAGGACTGTTGTAGTACTGTACTCTCCCCTCAGGACTGTTGTAGTACTGTACTCTCCCTCAGGACTGTTGTAGTACTGTACTCTCCCCTCAGGACTGTTGTAGTACTGTACTCTCCCCTCAGGACTGTTGTAGTACTGTACTCTCCCTCAGGACTGTTGTAGTACTGTACTCTCCCCTCAGGACTGTTGTAGTACTGTACTCTCCCCCCTGTTGTAGTACTGTACTCTCCCCTCAGACTGTTGTAGTACTGTACTCTCCCCTCAGGACTGTTGTAGTACTGTACTCTCCCCTCAGGACTGTTGTAGTACTGTACTCTCCCCTCAGGACTGTTGTAGTACTGTACTCTCCCCTCAGGACTGTTGTAGGACTGTTGTACTGTACTCTCCCCTCAGGACTGTTGTAGTACTGTACTCTCCCTCAGGACTGTTGTAGTACTGTACTCTCCCCTCAGGACTGTTGTAGTACTGTACTCTCCCCTCAGGACTGTTGTAGTACTGTACTCTCCCCTCAGGACTGTTGTAGTACTGTACTCTCCCTCAGGACTGTTGTAGTACTGTACTCTCCCTCAGGACTGTTGTAGTACTGTACTCTCCCCTCAGGACTGTTGTAGTACTGTACTCTCCCTCAGGACTGTTGTAGTACTGTACTCTCCCCTCAGGACTGTTGTAGTACTGTACTCTCCCCTCAGGACTGTTGTAGTACTGTACTCTACCCTCAGGACTGTTGTAGTACTGTACTCTCCCCTCAGGACTGTTGTAGTACTGTACTCTCCCCTCAGGACTGTTGTAGTACTGTACTCTCCCCTCAGGACTGTTGTAGTACTGTACTCTCCCCTCAGGACTGTTGTAGTACTGTACTCTCCCCTCAGGACTGTTGTAGTACTGTACTCTCCCCTCAGGACTGTTGTAGTACTGTACTCTCCCCTCAGGACTGTTGTAGTACTGTACTCTCCCCTCAGGACTGTTGTTGTAGTACTAGGACTGTTGTACTGTACTCCCCCTCAGGACTGTTGTAGTACTGTACTCTCCCAGGACTGTTGGACTGTACTGTAGGACTAGTACTGTACTCTCCCCTCAGGACTGTTGTAGGACTGTTGTAGTACTGTACTCTCCAGCAGGACTGTTGTAGTACTGTACTCTCCCCTCAGGACTGTTGTAGTACTGTACTCTCCCCTCAGGACTGTTGTAGTACTGTACTCTCCCCTCAGGACTGTTGTAGTACTGTACTCTCCCCTCAGGACTGTTGTAGTACTGTACTCTCCCCTCAGGACTGTTGTAGTACTGTACTCTCCCCTCAGGACTGTTGTAGTACTGTACTCTCCCCTCAGGACTGTTGTAGTACTGTACTCTCCCTCAGGACTGTTGTAGTACAGGACTGTTGTAGTACTGTACTCTCCCCTCAGGACTGTTGTAGTACTGTACTCTCCCTCAGGACTGTTGTAGTACTGTACTCTCCCCTCAGGACTGTTGTAGTACTGTACTCTCCCCTCAGGACTGTTGTAGTACTGTACTCTCCCCTCAGGACTGTTGTAGTACTGTACTCTCCCCTCAGGACTGTTGTAGTACTGTACTCTCCCCTCAGGACTGTTGTAGTACTGTACTCTCCCCTCAGGACTGTTGTAGTACTGACTGGACTGTTGTAGTACTGTACTCTCCCCTCAGGACTGTTGTAGTACTGTACTCTACCAGCAGGACTGTTGTAGTACTGTACTCTCCCCTCAGGACTGTTGTAGTACTGTACTCTCCCCTCAGGACTGTTGTAGTACTGTACTGTCCCCTCAGGACTGTTGTAGTACTGTACTCTACCAGCAGGACTGTTGTAGTACTGTACTCTCCCCTCAGGACTGTTGTAGTACTGTACTCTCCCCTCAGGACTGTTGTAAAACTGTACTCTCCCCTCAGGACTGTTGTAGTACTGTACTCTACCAGCAGGACTGTTGTAGTACTGTACTCTACCAGCAGGACTGTTGTAGTACTGTACTCTCCCCTCAGGACTGTTGTAGTACTGTACTCTCCCCTCAGGACTGTTGTAGTACTGTACTCTCCCCTCAGGACTGTTGTAGTACTGTACTCTACCAGCAGGACTGTTGTAGTACTGTACTCTCCCCTCAGGACTGTTGTAGTACTGTACTCTCCCTCAGGACTGTTGTAGTACTGTACTCTCCCTCAGGACTGTTGTAGTACTGTACTCTACCAGCAGGACTGTTGTAGTACTGTACTCTCCGCTCAGGACTGTTGTAGTACTGTACTCTCCCCTCAGGACTGTTGTAGTACTGTACTCTCCCCTCAGGACTGTTGTAGTACTGTACTCTCCCCTCAGGACTGTTGTAGTACTGTACTCTCCCCTCAGGACTGTTGTAGTACTGTACTCTCCCCTCAGGACTGTTGTAGTACTGTACCCTCCCCTCAGGACTGTTGTAGTACTGTACTCTACCAGCAGGACTGTTGTAGTACTGTACTCTCCCCTCAGGACTGTTGTAGTACTGTACTCTCCCCTCAGGACTGTTGTAGTACTGTACTCTCCCCTCAGGACTGTTGTAGTACTGTACTCTACCAGCAGGACTGTTGTAGTACTGTACCCTCCCCTCAGGACTGTTGTAGTAGTGTACTCTCCCCTCAGGACTGTTGTAATACTGTACTCTCCCCTCAGGACTGTTGTAGTACTGTACTCTACCAGCAGGACTGTTGTAGTACTGTACTCTACCAGCAGGACTGTTGTAGTACTGTACTCTCCCCTCAGGACTGTTGTAGTACTGTACTCTCCCCTCAGGACTGTTGTAGTACTGTACTCTCCCCTCAGGACTGTTGTAGTACTGTACTCTACCAGCAGGACTGTTGAAGTACTGTACTCTCCCCTCAGGACTGTTGTAGTACTGTACTCTCCCCTCAGGACTGTTGTAGTACTGTACTCTCCCCTCAGGACTGTTGTAGTACTGTACTCTCCCCTCAGGACTGTTGTAGTACTGTACTCTACCAGCAGGACTGTTGTAGTACTGTACTCTCCCCTCAGGACTGTTGTAGTACTGTACTCTCCCCTCAGGACTGTTGTAGTACTGTACTCTCCCCTCAGGACTGTTGTAGTACTGTACTCTCCCCTCAGGACTGTTGTAGTACTGTACACTACCAGCAGGACTGTTGTAGTACTGTACTCTCCCCTCAGGACTGTTGTAGTACTGTACTCTCCCCCCAGGACTGTTGTAGTACTGTACTCTAGCAGCAGGACTGTTGTAGTACTGTACTCTCCCCTCAGGACTGTTGTAGTACTGTACTCTCCCCTCAGGACTGTTGTAGTACTGTACTCTCCCCTCAGGACTGTTGTAGTACTGTACTCTCCCCTCAGGACTGTTGTAGTACTGTACTCTCCCCTCAGGACTGTTGTAGTACTGTACTCTCCCCTCAGGACTGTTGTAGTACTGTACTCTCCCCTCAGGACTGTTGTAGTACTGTACTCTCCCCTCAGGACTGTTGTAGTAGGACTGTACTCTCCCCTCAGGACTGTTGTAGTACTGTACTCTACCAGCAGGACTGTTGTAGTACTGTACTCTCCCCTCAGGACTGTTGTAGTACTGTACTCTCCCCTCAGGACTGTTGTAGTACTGTACTCTCCCCTCAGGACTGTTGTAGTACTGTACTCTCCCCTCAGGACTGTTGTAGTACTGTACTCTCCCCTCAGGACTGTTGTAGTACTGTACCCTCCCCTCAGGACTGTTGTAGTACTGTACTCTACCCTCAGGACTGTTGTAGTACTGTACTCTCCCTCAGGACTGTTGTAGTACTGTACTCTCCCTCAGGACTGTTGTAGTACTGTACTCTCCCCTCAGGACTGTTGTAGTACTGTACTCTCCCCTCATGACTGTTGTAGTACTGTACTCTCCCCTCAGGACTGTTGTAGTACTGTACTCTCCCCTCAGGACTGTTGTAGTACTGTACTCTACCCTCAGGACTGTTGTAGTACTGTACTCTCCCCTCAGGACTGTTGTAGTACTGTACTCTCCCCTCAGGACTGTTGTAGTACTGTACTCTCCCCTCAGGACTGTTGTAGTACTGTACTCTACCAGCAGGACTGTTTTTTGCCTCGGTCTTTCCCTTCCTTTTTTTCTTTGTATTTTTTTCCCCTCTTCACTTAAAATGCAACAGATCAGCCATTAACATGTTTTTTATGCTGGTGTTATTTCAACCGCATCCTGTGGCTTACATGACGTTTTTGTCCGTTAGAGTTGTTGAACCACAACAGTGCACATGTGGACAACAATGATACCTCAAACGTACTTTCTCTTGCATGGTTTTGTGTTTTTCTTTGAGCAGAAAGTTTGGGAATGAATAGGACCCTTACTTGCCTATCTTCCCAGCATAGCCTACTACTGAATTTAGTCAGAGAAGTTGTATATCTCCTAGATATCAAAGCTTGCAATCAATTTTTTTATAGCCTGAGCAATATCAGAGTGAGATTTTCGGGAAGACAATATCCAGCTCAGGTTTATTCAGTGATTTGAAATGCCACTCTTTTTGAGAAAAAGAAGTGTGTAGCAAAACGAATGGGAGAGTGATTGTGGCTGTTTACACAAAATATGAGCCTGGCAAAACATTCTGCTCGTCTTTCCTGAAGATTTTTTGATCAACAGACTCAAGTGCTTTCTCCGTCTGAAGGGGAAAGAGTTTTTTTGGGGGGGAAGCGCTCTGTCTTTCTGAGGGGGGAAAGGGTGAGTGTCTAGAAGTGCTCTGTCTTTCTGAGGAAGAAAAGGGTGAGAGTCTAGAAGTGCTCTGTCTTTCTGAGGGGGAAAGGGGTGAGTGTTTAGAAGTGCTCTGTCTTTCTGAGGGGGAAAGGGGTGAGTGTTTAGAAGTGCTCTGTCCTTCTGAGGGGGAAAGGGGTGAGTGTCTAGAAGTGCTCTGTCCTTCTGAGGGGGAAAGGGGTGAGTGTTTAGAAGTGCTCTCTCCTTCTGAGGGGGAAATGAGTGAGTGTCTAGAAGTGCTCTGTCTTTCTGAGGGGGAAAGGGGTGAGTGTTTAGAAGTGCTCTCTCCTTCTGAGGGGGAAAGGGGTGAGTGTTTAGAAGTGCTCTCTCCTTCTGAGGGGGAAAGGGGTGAGTGTCTAGAAGTGCTCTGTCTTTCTGAGGGGGAAAGGGGTGAGTGTTTAGAAGTGCTCACTCCTTCTGAGGGGGAAAGGGGTGAGTGTTTAGAAGTGCTCTGTCTTTCTGAGGGGGAAAGGGGTGAGTGTTTAGAAGTGCTCACTCCTTCTGAGGGGGAAAGGGGTGAGTGTTTAGAAGTGCTCTCTCCTTCTGAGGGGGAAATGAGTGAGTGTTTAGAAGTGCTCTCACCTTCTGAGGGGGAAAGGGGTGAGTGTTTAGAAGTGCTCTCTCCTTCTGAGGGGGAAAGGGATGAGTGTTTAGAAGTGCTCTCTCCTTCTGAGGGGGAAAGGGGTGAGTGTTTAGAAGTGCTCTGTCTTTCTGAGGGGGAAAGGGGTGAGTGTTTAGAAGTGCTCTCTCCTTCTGAGGGGGAAAGGGGTGAGTGTTTAGAAGTGCTCTCTCCTTCTGAGGGGGAAAGGGGTGAGTGTTTAGAAGTGCTCTCTCCTTCTGAGGGGGAAAGGGGTGAGTGTTTAGAAGTGCTCTGTCTTTCTGAGGGGGAAAGGGGTGAGTGTTTAGAAGTGCTCTCTCCTTCTGAGGGGGAAAGGGGTGAGTGTTTAGAAGTGCTCTCTCTTTCTGAGGGGGAAAAGGGTGAGTGTTTAGAAGTGCTCTCTCCTTCTGAGGGGGACAGGGGTGAGTGTCTAGAAGTGCTCTCTCCTTCTGAGGGGGAAAGGGGTGAGTGTTTAGAAGTGCTCTCTCCTTCTGAGGGGGAAAAGAGGGTTATTATTAGAAGTCTAACCACTGAAAAATTGCCTTACAGCTTTATTGACTCTGCTATATTATATTTATCGTGTGCTACCCCATTTTACCTTGCCAAGAAAGTGACATTTTTGTGGCTAATGTTCCACCACAGGATCCAATGATTACTGTCTTGAGATTGATAAATAGTATTATTTTTTTATCAGTACTACAATGATCTATTTACAGTGTATTGATATTCTGCCGTCCATCTGCTGTCTCATAGGGATATTATTGTGTGTGTTCTCCGATCAACACAGCAGGTATCTCAATGACACCAGTACTTTACTCATATTTGTTTATAGCATCAGAATCCTAGTTGTTGCCATGCAAGTTGGTTGCACAATGGGTCAGATACCAACTGTTTATGGAACAGAGGTGTTTCAGCGAAACCATGCTCTCATGTGACGATGATGCGAGTCTGACACCTGTAAATCTCAGCTCCTAGACTTTAGCTAAGCAGGCTAACTTGGTGTTGTGGCGAACAGGATACCGGGATATGAACCAAGGTATTTGCACCGGTGCAAAGTTTGTACCGGTTTATGCTGAAATGGATAATAAGCCAAAGACAAGACACTGGGCTTCATTTTCCGTCTGCGAAAACAGATCTGAAGTAAAAAAAGACTAGTACTGCAGAGGGATTAGGCTGTACTCAAAACGCCCTTTTTTTACCATGTCCCAGAGAACCACGTATTTATGCAACTTTAAATCCATCAGTGAGACAATGTGGTTCATCGATGGTATCACCAGATGCAAATACGTTTTAGGTGATAGAGTGCTGTCCTGTTTCTTTCCAATGCTGCAGTTGTTTTGGGATGAATTTGTATTCTGCCAGGGCTGTTTTGCAGCGTCTGGCTGGATTCTGGCTGGTGTGCGGAAGGGTGGGTGTGTGTCCTATGTGTTGGTGTGTGTTAATGCGCGCCTGCCTGCGTGCGCGGGTGTGTGTGTGTTGACAGGACCACCAGACAGATGTCGCCCTGCTGCCACCTTGATTGAATTCCTTTCTATTGGTTTGTTATATAACCAGTCAAGGGCTGTCAGCCGCGTCTGGACCCACCACAATAATCTTCTCTCCTGTCGGAGGGACAAAGTCAGGACTCGGTCTGTGTCCCAAATAGGGAATAGGGTGCTATTTGGGATGCACACACTTTCTTCTCCAGATGGATATTCATTTAAGACGAGCCAGGGTTAGACTGTTTTGGCAAGTTATTTTGACGACTGGCAAACAGGACCCCATTGGTTGGTTCTGGTTTTGGGTCATGCCTAAGGTTTTGTATATGGCTAGAAACCATGTGAATTGACATAATTTTATGTGTATATTTGTTTGGTCACAGTAAATATTGGACAGGCTTCAGGCTTTATGTATATTTGGGAACCACTGATACTGTGTGAACAGTATAATGTGATATGTTTCAGTGTTCCGTATAGACCTATCTTATTCAGTGTTCCGTATAGACCTATCTATTCAGTGTTCCGTATAGACCTATCTTACTCAGTGTTCCGTATAGACCTATCTTACTCAGTGTTCCGTATAGACCTATCTTATTCAGTGTTCCGTATAGACCTATCTATTCAGTGTTCCGTATAGACCTATCTTAGTCAGTGTTCCGTATAGGCCTATCTATTCAGTGTTCCGTATAGACCTATCTTACTCAGTGTTCCGTATAGACCTATCTTATTCAGTGTTCCGTATAGACCTATCTTATTCAGTGTTCCGTATAGACCTATCTTACTCAGTGTTCCATATAGGCCTATCTTATTCAGTGTTCCGTATAGACCTATCTTACTCAGTGTTCCGTATAGGCCTATCTTACTCAGTGTTCCGTATAGACCTATCTTATTCAGTGTTCCGTATAGACCTATCTTACTCAGTGTTCCGTATAGACCTATCTTACTCAGTGTTCCGTATAGACCTATCTTATTCAGTGTTCCGTATAGACCTATCTATTCAGTGTTCCGTATAGACCTATCTATTCAGTGTTCCGTATAGACCTATCTTATTCAGTGTTCCGTATAGACATTTACATTTACACCTATCTTACTCAGTGTTCCGTATAGACCTATCTTACTCAGTGTTCCGTATAGACCTATCTTACTCAGTGTTCCATATAGGCCTATCTATTCAGTGTTCCGTATAGACCTATCTTACTCAGTGTTCCGTATAGACCTATCTTATTCAGTGTTCCGTATAGACCTATCTTATTCAGTGTTCCGTATAGACCTATCTTATTCAGTGTTCCGTATAGACCTATCTTACTCAGTGTTCCGTATAGACCTATCTTATTCAGTGTTCCGTATAGACCTATCTTACTCAGTGTGTAGCATTCTGTAGATGTACGTACACATGCATCGCTTTTACAGAATGATGGCATTTCAATGAGTGAAATCCTTCTCCGCACACAAATCACAGAGAAATAGACACAACTGGCCGTTTGTTGTGTTCCTTCACTGCCTCATCATCCTCTTCAATTCCTTTTTGATTCAATCAAACCCAATCTAGTTCAAATCTTCTCTACTGCTCAAAAGAAATCATATATATATATATAGTATGTATGTAAGCACGCCAATATACCATTCTACCCCACAGCATACAGATTCATCTTGGCTCGTTCTTATGAGCGCGGTAGTTTAATGTTGACAGCTAATGTGATGGCAAAGGTGTAAATAAACTGTCTCGCTAATCAATCAGTCCATGAAGAAGGACTCTAATAGTCTCTTGTGTTCCTCGTCGACGATTTATTACCACTTTTATCAGTGTCATGAAACCTAAACTCCCCTCTGTCATCTATCAGTAAGGTCTGCATTCCGGGAATCAGTTCAATCAGAGGCAACTTCTCCTGTGTTCGAGACAAAATATGTAATTACAGTGGCATTAAATCATTGTGGCTTTGAGTGACATATAACTACTATGGTTATATGTAAACATTCTGACATATTTCTAATGAGATACAGTATGTTTGGCTAATTTGCTAAATGATTCTGTCCGTTCATTTGATTGATTCAGCGTTGCTAAAATGGAAATGAAGAAAACACAGACAAAACTCTTACAGTATCCTATCCTATTTATATTGTTAATCGATTAATTGGTTTATGAAAATCACATATGGTGAATTTTTTTTGTCAATCATCTATACAAAATACTCTGTAATGTCAAAGTGGAAGATTATTATTATTTATTTTTAAGATGAATAAAAATGCAATAAACAAAATATAGCTGTATTCAGCTCCATAAGTCCATACATGTTCGTAACACCTTTGGCAGCAGTTACAGCTGTGAGTCTTCTTGGGTAAGTCTCTAAGAGCTTTCCACACATGGATTGTGCAATATTTGCCTATTAATAATTTCAGAATTCTTCAAGCTCTGTCAAGATGTTGGTGATCATGGCTAGACAGCAATGTTCAAGTATTGCCATAGGAGACAGTTACTCAGGGATGTGTTGTGTTAAATTTTCCCCAAACATACGGCTGCATTTTGGCCAAAAAGTGTATTATTTTGCAATATTACTTTAGTGCCTTGTTCCATACAAGATGCATGTTTTTGAATAATCACTGCCCTTAATGAGGCTTCTGAAAAGCTCTCTGCTCTTTGTATTTTAATATGTGCTTGAAATTCAGTACTTGACTGAGGGCCTTACAGATGTTGTATGTATGGGGGGACAAAGGAAGGGTTAGTCATTTAAACAATAGTTTTTATTTCACACAGTGAGTCAATGTCACTTTTTATGTGATTTGTTAAACCAAAGGGAAAGAATACTTATGCAAAAACTATTATTCATATATTTTTTTTAAGTGAATTTTTCTTCCACTTTGACATTAGAGTATTTTGTGTATATTGTTGACAAAAAAATGACAATTTAATTCCACTTTGTAACACAATAAAATTCAAGGGGTCTGAATAATGTTGCAAGGCACTATAGATAACCATACTGTAGGTACACAATTATTCAATGTGTCAATCAATACAGTGTCAGCCTTGGTAGAACATAGGTTAAGTTGTGGCTTAAGAAGCGTGTCAGGTTCTCTAACCTGTCCAACCAAAATATACCTTGCATGTAAATCCTTTTGAATTTGAACCACAACTTGGGCAATAGGGTGTATGACCCTATGACGTTTCTCTGGCTAGACGCTGATGGTGGCTCGCTCCCCTTTCATCAGATCCGTTTAGGGAATTAGTAACTTCCAGTGAGACTCTGGCAGACAGGCACCTTTTCAGTTACCCCACCACAGCAAAAGTAACTGCTAATAGAAGCCTATGGGATTTTCAATCAAGTCCTGAGCTAGTGAGTGAGCGTGCAGCAACCCGGGTGTCAGATTGCCAGTGGTTCTGGTAACTGGAATGGGCCTCAGGTGGTTTGGCTTATTGCAGGGCTACAGAGGTCGGGTAGAGAGTTCATTAAAAAGTCAAAAATAACACACACGTTATCATTTGTGGTGCGACAAACATAAAAACTCTGTTTTTTTGTCCTAATATAATAATAGTATTTTGTTTAATTCTAGTTTTTTTTGCACAGCTCTTTTATTAACTGAAGATAGGTCTTCATGTCACATTGTCATGTGGCATTATTTATTTTCCAAGCTAAGTTACATCAAATAAATAGTTTTTTGGGGGATGAACTATACAAACGTGCTATTCCAGGAAATGTTCTGTAGCCTACTAACCAGAAGTTGATTGATTCCCACTGCCATTTTGAATTAGAGATGTGAAAAGTTCATACATTTGAAAAGCATTTAACATTTTAAAACTGCATAATGATATCAGAAGCATGGGGTCTGGAAATGGATATTAAGAAATGGAACACATAGTCCTTCAGATATGACACTGGTTTCGAATGTCATGTCTGCCCAAAATAACCTTATTTGACATTGTGTATTGTCCTTTAACTCTGTGTTACACAAGAGAAAGCATACAGAGGCTTTTTGGCCAACATTCAGTCTTTCAGCTATCATCAACCTTCAGCCTTTCAGCTATCATCAACCTTCAGCCTTTCAGCTATCATCAACCTTCAGTCTTTCAGCTATCATCAATCTTCAGCCTTTCAGCTATCATCAACCTTCAGTCTTTCAGCTATCATCAACCTTCAGTCTTTCAGCTATCATCAACCTTCAGCCTTTCAGCTATCATCAACCTTCAGCCTTTCAGCTATCATCAGCCTTTCAGCTATCATCAACCTTTCAGCTATCATCAACCTTCAGCTTTTCATCCTATAATCAACCTTCAGCCTTTCAGCTATCATCAACCTTCAGCATTTCAGCTATCATCAGCCTTTCAGCTATCATCAACCTTCAGCCTTTCAGCTATCATCAACCTTCAGCCTTTCAGCTATCATCAACCTTCAGCCTTTCAGCTATCATCAGCCTTTCAGCTACCATCAACCTTCAGCCTTTCAGCTACCATCAACCTTTCAGCTATCATCAGCCTTTCAGCTATCATCAACCTTCAATCTTTCAGCTATCATCAGCCTTTCAGCTACCATCAACCTTCAGCCTTTCAGCTATCACTCAACCTTCAGCCTTTCAGCTATCATCAACTTTCAGCTTTTCAGCTATCATCAACCTTCAGCCTTTCAGCTATCATCAGCCTTTCAGCTATCATCAACCTTTCAGCTATCATCAACCTTCAGCTTTTCATCCTATAATCAACATTCAGCCTTTCAGCTATCATCAGCCTTTCAGCTATCATCAACCTTCAGCCTTTCAGCTATCATCAGCCTTTCAGCTATCATCAACCTTCAGCCTTTCAGCTATCATCAGCCTTTCAGCTATCATCAACCTTTCAGCTATCATCAACCTTCAGCCTTTCAGCTATCATCAGCCTTTCAGCTATCATCAACCTTCAGCCTTTCAGCTATCATCAGCCTTTCAGCTATCATCAACCTTCAGCCTTTCAGCTATCATCAGCCTTTCAGCTATCATCAACCTTCAGCCTTTCAGCTATCATCAACCTTTCAGCTATCATCAACCTTCAGCCTTTCAGCTATCATCAGCCTTTCAGCTATCATCAACCTTCAGCCTTTCAGCTATCATCAACCTTTCAGCTATCATCAACTTTCAGCTTTTCATCCTATAATCAACCTTCAGCCTTTCAGCTATCATCAACCTTCAGCCTTTCAGCTATCATCAGCCTTTCAGCTATCATCAACCTTCAGCCTTTCAGCTATCATCAGCCTTTCAGCTATCATCAAACTTCAGCCTTTCAGCTATCATCAGCCTTTCAGCTATCATCAACCTTCAGCCTTTCAGCTATCATCAGCCTTTCAGCTATCATCAACCTTCAATCTTTCAGCTACCATCAACCTTCAATCTTTCAGCTACCATCAACAGTCAGTCAAGTGCTACAGATGTGAGAGTGCTGCCCTCTTCTGGGGAAAAGATGGAAATATTGTCAATCGCCACAGTTCCCATAAAACCGTACAAAAGCCACAGCAGGTTGGAATGCTTTCTCTCTGAATATCGGACCTCCGTTATTGACGCTGCCTCCAGCTATTTTATGATTTGATGTCGGGGCAATTTATGTTAGTCTTAAATATTGGTGTATCCAGTCTATTATTAACATCTAAGGTAGGCTCACACATTGAACCTCAAATCACATCACATTTTATTTGTCACATACATGTGTTTAGCAGATGTTATTGCAGGCGTAGCGAAATGCTTGTGTTTCTAGCTCCAACAGTGCAGTAATATCTAACAATTTCACAACAGTACACACTGGGGCGGCAGGGTAGCCTAGTGGTTAGAGCGTTGGACTAGTAACCGGAAGTTTGCAAGTTCAAATCCCTGAGCTGACAAGGGACAAATCTGTTGTTCTTCCCCTGAACAGGCAGTTAACCCACTGTGCCTAGGCTGTCATTGAAAATAAGAATTTGTTCTTAACTGACTTGCCTAGTAAAAATAAAAAAAGAGTAGAGTAGGATAGAATACAGTATATACTGCACCTATCTTTACAGATTAATTGTTTTTGACTTGTGGCCTGAATACTCTGGTTTATAGTCAACCACGGGGATTTATTGATCCTCTAATAGCTTCTAATGCCAGATTAAATGTTTTCACTTTGTGACAACTATTGGTGTAAAGTCTTAATGAAGGAACATTTGATTGATTTATTAATTGAGAGATTGAGATGAGTGGTGTTGTATTAATGCTCAGTTATTGCTTGCATCAACATTACTCCTTGTCTTGCTGTTTTGCCGGGAGGTTTTGAATAGTGCAGGGGTCATAACAACGTAAAATGACAGCCATCTAGTAACTGTATCCTTAGCAACAATCTCTGCCCGTGTGTTTGGATGTTAATGAAAAGGATAGTTTCTCTGAAGTGCTAGGGAGGGAGACAACACAGCGCGCATGTGACACACACTCTCTCCCCATTGGCTGCTGCTGAAGGCAGGTTGGGCCTATCACGTCACTGTCTCCTCTGCAGGTGGAGGGCAACAATATGTAGTCATGTGGAATGAAAAGCTGGCTTGCAATATTGAACATCAGATAAAGACAGAGTGGTATCTCTCTGCCCCTTTACCTTCTGTGTCTTTCTTCATTGAATCGATCACCTTGGTTGTACTGAACCGTTGTTCTATGCTGGTTAGGACTCAAGAGTTGCACAGACTTAGCTGGTCCACAGCCTCGTCCAAGGACCTTCCAGTGTCCTCATAATCACCCCAGAGCCACCACAGCTCAGACATACAGTGCATTCGGAAAGTATTCAGACTCCATCCCTTTTTCCACATTTTGTTACATTACAGCCTTATTAAAAATAAAATAAAAATCCTCATCAATATACGCACAATACCACATAATGGCAAAATGAAAACAGGTGTATAGAAAATGTATTACAGATTTAAAAAATGAAAAACAGAAATACCTTATTTAATGAAATATTTAGACCCTAAAATGTAGCTGGCAATGAGACTGGAAACTGAGCTCAGGGGCAACCTGTTTCCATTGATCATCCTTGAGATGTTTATACAGCAGCATTGAAGTCCCCAAGAACACAGTGGCCTCCATCATTCTTAAATGAAGAAGTTTGGAACCACCAAGACTCTTCCTGGAGCTGGCCACCCGGCCAAACTGAGCAATCGGAGGAGAAGAGCCTTGTTCAGGGAGGTAACCAAGAATGCAATGGTCACACTGACAGAGCTCCAGAGTTCCTCTGTGGAGATGGGAGAATCTTCCAGAAAGACAACTGTCTCTGTAGCACTCCACCAATCAGGCCTTTATGGTAGAGTTGCCAGACAGAAGCCACTCCTCAGTAAAAGGCCCATAACAGCCCACTTGGAGTTTGCCAAAAGGCACCTAAAGGATTCTCAGACCATGAGAAACAAGATTATCTGGTCTGATGAAACCAAGATTGAACTCTTTGGCCTGAATGCCACGTGTCACGTCTGGAGGTAACTTGGCACCATCCCTACGGTGAAGCATGGTGGTGGCAGCATCATGCTGCGGGGATGTTTTTCATCGGCATGGACTGGGAGACTAGTCAGGATCAAGAGAAATATGAACGGAGCAAAATACAGAGAGATCCTTGATGAAAACCTGCCCCAGAGCGCTCAGGACCTCAGACTGGGGTGAAGGTTCACCTTCCAACAGGACAACGACCCTAAGCACACAGCCAAGACAACGCAGGAGTGGCTTCGGGACAAGTCTCTGAATGTCCTTGAGAGGCCCAGCCAGAGCCCGGACTTGAACCAAAATATCAAAATGCCCTGTGTTTTTCTTCTCACTTTGAAAACATCTACAGTCCTATTGATCTGATTGGTTACTGATCTGATTGGTTACTAATAATATCATTTAAAAACCCTCAAATGGTGTCCCATATGTGTTTAGATAAGGCAACCATTTACGGTGACGATTGAACATCTCAGGAGAGACCTGAAAATAGCTGGGCAGCAACGCTCCCTCGATCTGCAGAGAAGAATGGGAGAAACTTCCCAAATACAAGTGTGCCAAGCTTGTAGCGTCATACCCAAGAAGACTCAAGGCTGTAATCACTGCCTAAAGTGCCTTAACAAGTACTGAGTAAAAGTTCTGAATACTTATGTAAATGTGACATTTCAGTTTTTTATTTTTAATACATTTGCAAAAAAAGCCTGATTGATGGGGGGGGGGGGACAATTTAATATATTTTAGAATAAGCCTGTAACGTAACAAAATGTGGAAAAAGTCAATGGGTCTGAATACTTCCCGGATGCACTGTAGGGTGGCATTTACATAGTGTAAAAGACTTGTGCAAAGTGTTAAACATTAACCTAATTCTAATCTGACACCGTGATTTAATTTGAATTTAATTTAAAAAATAATGTGCGTTATATAGAGGCTACTATTTATGTATTGCTCAGTTTTCTAAACTATAGTTCAATAATCAACTCCTAATAATGCACATTGTTTTCAACAAAATGTAATTAAATCACACTGCAAGATTATAATGAGATTTACTAGGGATGTGCAAGACGATTCGATACATATCTAGACACACGGACTTCGATATGATACAGAGACCATACGTATTAGTTTTAAACAATTTGGTTGGATTAGAGAACGAAACGATTCGATGCGATACGCTGCACTAACATTTGTTGCATAAACGCATACATTTTCCATTCTAAAATCTGCATCTGATGGAGATGCCTCTGAGCTGGACCTGTCTGAGCTGGACCTGTCTGAGCTGGACCTGTCTGAGCTGGTCCTGTCTGAACTGGTCCTGTCTGAACTGGACCTGTTTGAGCTGGTCCTGTCTGAGCTGGTCCTGTCTGGACCACTCCAATACCTTGACTTTGTTGTCCTTAAGCCATTTTACCACAACTTTGGAAGTATGCTTGGGAACATTGTCAATTTGGAAGACCCATTTGTGACCAAACTATAACTTCCTGGCTGATGTCTTGAGATGTTGCTTCAATATATGCACATAATTGTCCTTCGTCATGATGCCATCTATTTTTTGAAGTGCACCAGTCCCTCCTGCAGCAAAGCACCACCACAACATGATGCTGCCACCCCCGTGCTTCACGGTTGGGATGGTGTTCTTTGGCTCCCCCTTTTTCCAAGCCTCCCCCTTTTTCCTCCAAACATAACAATGGTCATTATGGCCAAGCACTTCTATTTTTGTTTCATCAGTCCAGAGGACATTTCTCCAAAAAGCACAATCTTTGTCCTCATGTGCAGTTGCAAACTGTAGTCTGGCTTTTTTATGGCGGTTTTGGAGCAGTGGCTTCCTCCTTGCTGAGTGGCCTTTCAGGTTATGTCGATATAGGACTCATTTTACTGTGGATATAGATACTTTTGTACCTGTTTCCTCCAGCATCTTCACAAGGTTCTTTGCTGTTGTTCTGAGATTTATTTGCACTTTTCGCATCAAAGTACGTTCATCTCTAGGAGACAGAATGCGTCTCCTTCCTGAGCGGTATGACGACTGCGTGGTCCCATGGTGTTTATACTTGCGTGCTATTGTTTGTACAGATGAACGTGGTACCTTCAGGCATTTGGGTATTGCTCCCAAGGATGAACCAGACGTTTTTTCCTGAGGTCTTGGATGATTTATTTTGATTTTCCCATGAAGTCAAGCAAAGAGGCACTGAGTTTGAAGGTAGGCTTTTAAATACATTCACAGGTACACCTCCAATTGACTCAAATGATGTCAATTAGCCCATCAGAAGCTTCTAAAGCCATGGCATCATTTTCTAGAATTTTCCAAGCTGTTTAAAGGCAAAGCCAACTCAGTGTTGTGATACAGTGAGTTATAAGTGAAATAATCTGTCTGTAAACAATTGTTGGAAAAATGACTTGTGTCATGCACAAAGTAGATGTCCTAACCGACTTGCCAAAACTATGGTTTGTTAACAAGACATTTGTGGAGTGGTTGAAGAACGAGTTTTAATGACTCCAACATAAGTGTATGTTAACTTCCGACTACAACTGTAGGTTGTCACTGAACTAATAAAGCCTAATTTCACGCAAGCCATTTTAGCCATGCAGATGTGAATGATCTGGAACAGGCCTCCTGCCTCGCGTTTGTCAGTGCGCCGAAGCTTGGCACCATGCCGCAGTTTGACTAGGCAACTGATATTGCCTGAGGTTGACAGTCATTGAGCTGTAAATCATGCTGCATGCCGAACAACAGTTACATGCAGTTCCACACTGAAGGAGAGGGCGCATCAGTTGTCACAAAAGATGAGAGGTATTTTCAGGGAGAAAGGATGTAATATGTAGGGTGTCCAATCAAAACACATCTTTTGACCAATGGGTAAAATATATTACTTGTGTAGATACTCCTCTAAGAAAACCAATGGTCCAAACCTCATGTCTCTGTCATAATCTGTTCAAAAGTTGTTGGAGTTTTTACCCCAGTAGGATGGCCAGCATTAGTGTGACTAAATCAATGGAGGCCAGAGGATTGTTCTTTTTTTGTATTCTGAAAAATATTATTGTGTCATCTAGGCTGGATGCTGTGTGAGAATGAAGGCAAACTGACAGGCTCAATGTTTGAACTCGTCATCTTTCTACATAAAACAATATACAGTAGAGCCTGATATCAATTTTGAGACATGACATGTAGTATTTTCATTTTTATTTATTTTTTTAAGTAAGAAAAAGAAGTAACACAATGAAATAACAATAAAGAGGCTATGTCTGGGGGTAAAGGTTAGTCGAGGTAGTTGAGGAAATATGTACATGTAGGCAGGGGTAAATGAACTATGTATAAATAATGAACAGCGAGAACAGCAGCTTAAAAAAAGAGGGTCAATGCAAATAGTCTGGGTAGCCATTTGATTAACTGTTTAGCAGTCTTACGGCTTGGGGATAGAATTTTTATGATTTATTTCTTTAACCTTTATCTAACTAGGCAAGTCCGTTAAGAACACATTCTTATTTACAATGACAGCCTACCGGGGAGCAGTAGGTTTAACTGCCTTGTTCAGAGACAGAACGACAGATTTTTACCTTGTCCGCTCGGAGTTACTGGCCCAACGCTCTAACCACTAGGCATGATAGTTTGTTAGTGATGTGGACGCCAAGGAACTCTCTGGTTCTTTAGCTTAGCGATGAGCATTGAGGGCACTATGGTGTTGAACGCTGAGCTGTAGTCCACAAACAGCATTCTCACATAGGTGTTCCTTTTTCCCAGGTAGGAAAGGCCAGTGTGGAGTGTAATGGAGATTGCATCATCTGTGGATCTGTTGGGGCGGTATGCGAATTGTAGTTGGTCTAGGGTTTCTGGGATGATGGTGTTGATGTGAACCATGACCAGCCTTTCAAAGCACTTCATGGCTACAGACATGAGTGCTACGAGGAGGAAGTCATTTAGGCAGGTTACCTTGGCATTCTTGGGCACAGGTGGTCTGCTTGAAACATGTAGGTATTACAGACTCGGTCAGGGAGAGTTTGAAAATATCAGTGAAGACACTTGCCAGTTGTTCAGCACATGCTCTGAGTACATGTCCTGGTAATCTGTCTGGCCTTGTTGACCTTTTTAAAGGGCTTACTCACATCAGTTACAGAGAGCGTGATCACACAGTCGGCTGGATCAGCTGGTGCTCTCATTCATGGTTCAGTATCGCTTGCCTTGAAGTGAGCCTAGAAGTAAGGGTCCTGTGTGGCTCAGTCGGTAGAGCATGGCGCTTGCAACGCCAAGCGTCGTGGGTTCGATTCCCGCTGGGACCACCCATATGTAAAAAGTAGTGGCCCCAGCCGACTTGTAAGTCGCTTTGGACAAAAGCGTCTGCTAAATGGGATATATTATATTATATATAAGTAATTCAATTTGTCTGGTAGGCTCGTGACTGGGTTTCCCTTTGTAATCCGTAATAGTTTGCAAGCCCTGCCACATCTGACAAGCTTCAGAGCTGGTGTGGTAGGATTCAATCTTAGTCCTGTATTGATGCTTTGCCTGTTTGATGGTTAGTCGGAGGGCATAGCGGGATTTCTTATAAGCGTCCGGGTTAGTGTCCTACTCTTTGAAAGCGGCAGCTCTAGCATTTAGATCAGTGTGGATGTTGCCTGTAACCCATGGCTTCTGGTTGGGATATGTTTTTTTAAATTTTTGTTTAATTTTTGTACCTTTATTTTACTAGGCAAGTCATATCCGTATGGTCACTGTGGGGATGACGTCGTCAATGCACTTATTGATGAAGCTGGTGAATCGTTACATTCCTGGTATACTCCTCAATGCCATCGGATGAATCCTGCTGGTAGAAATTAGCTAATGATATTTTAGAGAAAGACCCCACTAAACAAGATATTTGTCTTGGTAAAATGTATTTTAGGACTTAAGGAAGTGAAATTTCATCATAAATGTGCGTTTTCACCCTGACACCCTATAATATGAGCACATTGTTTTTGTGAACTGGCTATTCGTAACGTTTGAATGCACCGATGCACACTACAGTACATTTGGATCCATTTGGGATCCGCAGACCGTTGCACTTGTATTTTAACTTCTTGAAACTCCCCATCCCGGATCCGGGTTTGTGACTAAAGCCTCAGGCTCATTAGCATAACGCAACGTTAACGATTTCTGAAAATCGCAAATAAAATGAAAATAATGCGTCTGCTCTCAAGCTTAGCCTTTTCTTAACAACACTGTCATCTCAGATTTTCAAAATATGCTTTTGAACCATAGAAATTGACTAATTTGTGTAAGAGTATGCAAAGCTAGCATAGCATTTTGAGTAGCATTTAGCACGCAACATTTTCACAAAAACCAGATAACCAAATAAATAAAATCATTTACCTTTGAAGAGCTTCTGATGTTTTCAATGAGGAGACTCTCAGTTACATACCAAATGCGCAGTTTTTCCTGAAAGCGTCTGTGTGTAGGAGAAATCGTTCCGTTTTCTACATTGCGTCTGGCTACCGAAACGAACCGAAAATTCAGTCACCTACAACGTAAAACTTTTTCCGGATTAACTACATAATATCGACCGAAACATGGCAAACGTTGTTTGGAATCAATCCTCAAGGTGTTTTTTCACATATCTCTTCATTGATATGCAGTTCGTGGAAGCTTGCTTTCCTCTCTGTATCCCATGGAAAAACTGGCAGGTGACTTTTGCGCACCAATTTCGGCGCAGGACACCGGGCAGACACCTGGTAAATGTGGTCTCTTATGGTCAATCTTCCAATGATCTGCCTACAAATACGTTACAATGCTGCAGACACCTTGGGGAAACGACAGAAAGGGCAGGCTCATTCCTCTCGCATTCACAGCCATATAAGGAGACAATGGAAAACAGAGCCTCAAAAATCCTTGTCATTTCCTGGATGCCATCTCATCTTGGTTTTGCCTGAAGCTCACGTTCTAGGGCACGCACAGAGAATATCTTGGTATTTCTGGACACGTCAGAGTGTTTTCTTTCGAATGCTATCAATTATATGCATAGTCGAGCATCTTTTTGTGACAAAATATCTTGTTTAAAACGGGAACGTTTTTCATCCAAAAATGAAATAGCGCCCCCATAGATGTAAGAGGTTAAACATTTGAATCGAGGACCAATACAAATCGGTGAATAGTTACATCCCTAAGGTTTACAGTATTTTTTGCACTTTGCACAAATATTTTGCACTACTACGAAAATGCAACCCATAGTTAAAAATGAAGGATCTGAGTTTCACCTGAGGTAGATGGGGTCAGTGGATGGGGTCAGTGGACTGGTGTACTAGCTTTCCAGTCAGCCAGGTGAATGACTCATAGGTCTCTATTACATGGCAGATGAATAGTCAGAGAGACCTCTGTGACATCCACCAGCATGTCACACAACACCCAAACCACCCACCAGCACTCACAATGCCTTTGAGGACATCTGTCTGTCGTGAAAATCAGGACACATGTCATATCAATTAAAAGATAGGTGCACGGGTCTGACTCGATAACAAACATTTGAAATACATCAAGCCTTTTAGGCTAAAAGGTCATGTTTTTAACCAGAACTAAATAGATTTTTTTGCTATCGGGGGAGTGTTGCACCTATTTTTCTTGATGTTGCTATGATTTTTGGCTGCACCTTGACTCACATTGGTTGATGTGCAATCCTCACGTCCTGTAGATAGCCAGCTGAGCTTGGGCTCCTCTCAGTACGACTTCCCATGGCAGTGAGTTTCTTCTTCTATTATTGCCTTGGCTTGCTCTTTGGGGCATAAGTACATTGCCGTTAAGCACTTTGTGACAAATATAAAAAGTGATATGCACTTTGATTGATTTGTCCGGAATCATATATCTTGACCATAGGAGGTTGCCTTGAAGTACAATGATACACATGGTGGGTTACTATGGCACTATATAGCCATCCATGGATAATACTGTATGTGTCCTCAATATCACAATAACCCACATTATGTAAATGTTATGATTCTGTACTAGTGCACATTGACTCTGTTTAGGTACAGTAGGCCACACAATGGAGGCCAGTCTGCCTGTATCGTGGCTGAAGTAAACATTAGTCATATTGAATGGGCCTGTGGTTTTCAATGGCAATGATAAGAGCAGGTAGAATGAGTTATTAAAGCATTTGAGTGAGCCGGCCACGACTGGATGCGTTTCCCACAGTCCAGTGTATCCAAGGGGCTAGACCTTTTCTGCTGTTACACACAGACACACAGACACATTTTCCTGTCGGTTGCATGCTTGGATTGATAGACTTGGTCTTGTGTTTTACAGCTGGTTCGTCCGAGTGGTGCTTGATTGTGCCTTTAAGTGCTAACCTGGTTTATCACTAGCTGTCATACAAGATCATGACAATGCTACCCACAGATTGCTGTTTTTGTTTGTGCTGTTGAATAAGGACACATCAGCATTACCTCTCCATCTGCTCGGGGACAGGTAAGGGTTTGGTCAGGGTTGCCAGATTGTCCCCAGAAGTTTCCAGAGGCTTTGCTCCATGGGCAGAATGAGATCCGTAGACAGCAGCACCAGGATCCCTGATCTGTATGGATGAGGTCACTCGGGGGGGGGGGGGGGGTGTCACCTTACCTGGGCCTCCCACCTTTATTGGATAACAACTATTGGACATTAGCCCACGCCTCTGCACTTGTTGGTAAATATTGAGTGGAGCTGTGGCGCTAACAAGGTGCTAGCAGCCTGCCCTTCAACAGTAGGAGCATATTGAGTGAAGATGGCAACCACCTGCTTGTCAAGTCTGTGCATTTAAGTTAGCCTAGAAAATGAGTAGTGTCAGCGAGGTATTAGCAGAATGCTAAATGACTCAATCTGAGAGTTAGCCTATATAGCGGGGTCTGGTTTATTGAAAGACTTGAGCATTACGAGATCTCTCTGAAGATGAGCCTACCGGCTAGCTGTGAGCTCCTGTCTCTGGAGAGGACATCCAGACAGCGCCACACACACCCTCCTACCAATGGCTCACCGTCCAACGGCTCGCCATTCGCAACCAACAAGCCAATTGACATTAAGCCAAAGAAGAGATGGTATGCCGTCTGAGCGCCTGTTTGTTTGTTGTTCTAAAAGAGTTTCAGATAGGAGTGGTAGCAACCTTTTACAGCTACCTACAGTATTTTGGGGGGATTACTGTATAAGGGAATGGTATGTATATGTACTACCTAGTACTCATGTAATATTTATCTCTGGAAATTCATTTTTGTTGTTGTTGAAAGAACAACCAAAATGTAGGTACAACAATGAGTACTCCTTAACTACGTTTACTTATTAGCTTGTTGCAAGGTCTTTACATAGATTATTCCTTCTGTTCTGATAGTGTTTCTGGCTATGTAGGCCCTATGTAGGCCCTATGTAGGCCCTATGTAGGCCTACTGTGAAGTACAGTATTATGTGGATTATAATTAATGGACATATTTGTTTGGGTTGATACTTTTTTGCTAAGGGAAAATCAAGTCTGAAATTACAAACGTCAGAAGCCTTTTTAAACCTCAAATATACTACAAGTTTTACATTTCCTGCATGGCAGGAAAGTTATCCTGTAAGAGGGTGTTAAAATTAAGATCCTACATCTGTAGTCACCCACAGTAACCTACATTAGACGCAATATTCTCATCTCACATTGTGAACCCCTATTTTTCCATGACACATAATAATCGGCATAAATATTGTTCCTCGTGGTGTGTTCTGTGTGTCATCCGCTGCAATGTACCAGACGTTGATCACATTATTTTAGACTTATATGACATCATCTAACCTCGACATAACCCTTTAAGGATCATCTAATATGACATCATCTAATCTCGACATAACCCTTTAAGGATTCATATATTTGCCGTCTATCTCCCTGACTGAGTTGCCTTAGAAAAATCTCTCTTACCTTCCTTTCAAATGCCAAGTGTAATCTCACGCTTCAGTTCTGCTGTGTCCTAAAAGGCTTAGCACCACAAGAGTTGTTCAGTGTCAGCTGATTTCAGCCAAATGCGCTAGCCTGGCTATGAGGAAGGAAGCCTTGCCTGTAACAAGACATTAAATAGACTGAAGAGGAATGATGGGGACTTGAGAGAACCCTCGACCAAAAGGCTACTACTGACCAATGTGCCCATGTGGCTATATAGCCTACATTAGTGGTCCCTGGGAACCAGTCCTGGTCCTGAACATCTACAGGGTTGGTAGGCTTTAGCTCTGACAAATGTCATTAAACTAAACACGGTGTTGATGAGAAGTCAGGTTTTTAATAAGGTTGGTGATTAACATTTCACACATGTACACGTGTTTATTATACACGTGTGAATTGGACATTGTTTTTTTTGCATATTTCACTCCCTCTGAGATACCCACAGACAGCGGGGTCACGGCCAGAGGGATCAGCCATTATTGACGGCGAAACCTGGAGCAATTAGGATTAAGTGCCTTGCTCAAAGGCACATCGACCCTCCCCTAACACATCCCCTTAGGTGTGTTATTGCTGGGATGGAACAAAAACCTGCACATCCTATAACTCTTCAGTACCAGTTTGGGGACTTTTTGGGGATGCTCAGGAATATCAGTCCTCAACCTGAAGTGCCACCCCTTTGCACTATTGAAGCGGGATGAGTTTGAATGCTTCGGAAAGGGTGGTTACATTGCAAAGCAGACGGGACTGAGTTCGAGTCTCTATGGACTGGAGGTGATCAGGGGGAAGCAGTTGTCCTTTCCACAAGCATCTTCTCATGTCAGGTTGGGGTTACATCTGTATATTCTTTCTGTTTTACAGCTTGTAAAACAAAGTTCCACAAGAGCAACAGCGTAAATTAAGCCACCCTCAGGAAAGCTACGTATTTCTGAATGATGTGTGTGAGAGAGGGAACGAGACGGAAGGGAACAATCACCTCCTGGCCTTTCTCAGTTCAAGAATACTTCAACAGTACAGAAATACTGTGTATGAACTTTCAACACACATCTTGAACACACTGTGAATGACTGCAATGGAACTCCTCTAATTTGAGTGTCCATAACAGAAGACTTCATTTCTTCTAACTAATTCAATTTGTGTAGTTGCATGGATACCGGTTTGTTTGGCATGCACAAGATAAAAGTTGACACTTAAGCATGCATGTCGAAGGAGAGGAACTGTACCACAGCACTATCAGTTAGGCTTAGTTTAATACTGTACTGTATGCTCTGCTGCCTGCTACCACATTACAGTTGGCCTAGTTTTAGGCTGTATACTCTGCTGCTACCACATTACAGTAAGGCCTAGTTTACTATTGTATAAACCAAATCATAATGTTTGTAAACAAAGCCGTTCTGGTAGTTCCGGGTTGCAAGCGTCGGAAAGTCTAGGTCCAAGAGGCCTCTAAACAGCTTCTACCCCCAAGCCATAAGAATCCTGAACATCTAATCAAATGGCTACCCAGAATATTTACATTACCCCCACCCTCTCGCCCACTTTTACACCGCTGCTACTCTGTTGTTATCATCTACGCAGTCACTTTAAAAACTCTACCTTCATATACATATTACCTCAACTAACCGGTGCCCAGCACATTGACTCTGTGCCGGTACCCCCCCCCCCCCTGTATGTAGTCTCGCTATTGTTATTTTACTGCTGCTCTTTAATTACTTGTTACTTTTATTTCTTATTCTTATCCATATTTTTAACTGCATTGTTGGTTAGGGGCTCGTAGGTAAGTATTTCACTGTAAGGTCTACTACACCTGTTGTACTCGGCGCATGTGCCTAATACAATATGATTTGATTTGAAAGCCGTACTAGCTAAATTATCTAATGAATAATTCATATGCAACATTTATATAAATTATCAACACTACTCTCTTGTTGACAAGCCTCCATTTGTCTCAGTTTTAGCTAGATAGTTAGCTTGCTTCATTCATGGAGGTTATGCTAACAAGCTACAAAGCCCATCTGTGGCCTCTGACTAACCAGCTGAGTTCCAGTTATGGTCTCGTCATTTTTCTGCTATCTTGTTTGAACACCGAATGACCACCAGTGGGAGCGCTAGCATGCTAGATATTCCTGCCTCAGCTAGTGCCATTGTATTGGCTATCTTGTTTGAACACTGAATGACCACCAGTGGGAGCGCTAGCTAGCTAGATATTCCTGCCTCAGCTAGTGCCATTGTATTGGCTATCTTGTTTGAACACCGAATGACCACCAGTGGGAGCGCTAGCTAGCTAGATATTCCTGCCTCAGCTAGTGCCATTGTATTGGCTATCTTGTTTGAACACTGAATGACCAGCAGTGGGAGCGCTAGCTAGCTAGATATTCCTGCCTCAGCTAGTGCCATTGTATTGGCTATCTTGTTTGAACACCGAATGACCACCAGTGGGAGCGTATTGGCTATCTTGCCAGCACGCATGGATGAATGCAGATGTCATATAATGTTAGCAAGCAAAGACAACCCTAATTTTCAATTAATAAACTGGCTTGGAAGATACAACAGCACACAAATATTTCCTTACCCGATGCTAATGATGGTTCTATAGCCTGCATGAGTTGCTCAGTTGAGGTTAGGCTATGAGGTTATCAGAACGTGTCTGGCATAAAGCCGTAGCCTCCATGTCAACATGTAATCATCGCAATTTGAGAGTTATGTTATACACTGAAAATAACAATCTCTGTTTAAAAGACTATATTATTGCTTGCCTGTGATGTCCTTCACACGGGGTATCATATTATTACTTGTTGTTTATTGCAAACAAACAGTTTTGGACTTGGCACACTAACCTCACATAGGCAGGCAATTAAGGTAGTGGCTCACTACTGTCATCTGCTGGATAATTTAGAGATTATACCATGAAATAGCACTGCGCCGTTTACAATGATTCATGTTATTGAAAAGTTGAATATGCCTGCTCCTTACCGTACTGTCAACTACAATATGCGATTACTGATTTGTAAATACTGAGCACAACCATGCACAGAACGCAACTTTTGCCACCCATAACTAAACTTGTTCCCTATTGTGACACCATGGTGATCTCTCCTATACTCTGCTGCTAGCGCATTACAGCCAGGCCTAGTTTAATGCTGTATTCTCTGCTGCCTGCTACCACATTACATGGCAGTGAGGCCAAGGCAAGCCCCGCAGTGAGTTCATTCACTAATGAGCTTATGAAGGAAGTAGGGCACTAGGGCCTTTGCACCACAGGCAGAAGGAGAGTCTGGTTACAGAGAGTGAGAGAGAGAGACAGAGAGATGTAGAGAGAGAGGGACAGAGAGAAAGAGAGAGAGAAAGCAAGGCAGAGAGAGAGAGAGAGATGTAGAGAGAGAGGGACAGAGAGAAAGAGAGAGAGAAAGCAAGGCAGAGAGAGAGAGATGTAGAGAGAGAGGGACAGAGAGAAAGAGAGAGAGCTTTAGGCGTTTTTCGAGCCTGTCCAGGAAATGCAACAGAATTAGTCATTCAGCAGCCTTGTATTCTGACACACACTCAGCCTCCCCCTGCAGTGTCGCTTCCAGTCCCCTCCCCGAGGTCTGTCATGGAACCCCTGGACCACACATTCTGGACCTCTGGACTGTGCCCCTGGAATCCTGTGCCCCCTGACCAGGTCTCAGGCCGTGGCACCAAGCGAAAACGCTTTCTCAAATCTTACAGGTAGGACCCCTTGTTGCCGGGGGTTACCAGGTAGTTTTTTTTATTGTGAAGCGCACAGTGCTCGATCTAGTCAGTTATAGGCTGCAGAGGAAAACAATATGTTTTTTTGGGGGGGAGAGGGGGCACATTTAGGAGTATTGATTCATGTGCATTGTCCATGTCAAATACGTTGACTAGAGTCAAGTAAAGCAGTAGGGAGGCTTCTGAAATTGTACAGGTGTAATTGTGTTGCTGTGCCTCTCCTTGGTGCTCTTTGTTTTAATAGAATACATTTGGTGGTTTATCTTAAACTGGTGTTTGTCTCTCATAACAGTGGAAATTGCTTGTGAAAGTCCTCATATCACTGCTGTTGTGATGGGGACAGGGGTTTTAGCGATAGCTTGCATTGACAGAACACAGTCCTAGCTTCTCTGATTATGTACCTCATGTCGTTGCCAAATGCTGTTCTCAGCTCCTCCACTTCCTAAGCTCTGGTATTGTACAGCTTAGTGAGGTGAGCTCTTAGGTCACGCGCTGTCCTAACAACTGCTTACTACAGCACTTCATGACATTCAGGTGAACCATGCAGAGGGTTATGGTACATGACGTTGCAGTGTGTTTATCGGCAGATCATATCTAACAGTGATTGTCCAATGTTTTAGTACAGTGTTCTCTAATCCTAGTTCTGGTCCTGGAGACCCAAAAGGGTGTGTACAGATTTGCCACCGAGCACAACCACTAACACACCTGATTCAAATTAACGGCTTGATGATGAGAATTTGTTCTTAACTGCCTTGCCTGGTTAAATAAAGAAAAAAATAATTTAAAAAAATTTAAAAAATGAGAAGAGTTGAATCGGGTGTGTTAGTGCTAGAGTGTAGAGTGCTAGAGTGTGCTTAACAACAGGGTGTCCCCCACTATGGAGGGGCTTAACAACAGGGTGTCCCCCACTATGGAGGGGCTTAACAACAGGGTGTTCCCCTATGGAGGGGCTTAACAACAGGGTGTTCCCCTATGGAGGGGCTTAACAACAGGGTGTCCCCCAATGAAGGGGCTTAACAACAGGGTGTCCCCCACTATGAAGGGGCTTAACAACAGGGTGTCCCTTGATGGAGGGGCTTAACAACAGGGTGTCCCTTGATGGAGAGGGCTTAACAACAGGGTGTCCCTTGATGGAGGGGCTTAACAACAGGGTGTCCCTTGATGGAGGGGCTTAACAACAGGTTGTCCCCCACTATGGAGGGGCTTAACAACAGGTTGTCCCTTGATGGAGGGGCTTAACAACAGGGTGTCCCTTGATGGAGGGGCTTAACAACAGGTTGTCCCCCACTATGGAGGGGCTTACCAACAGGGTGTCCCTTGATGGAGGGGCTTAACAACAGGGTGTCCCTTGATGGAGGGGCTTAACAACAGGTTGTCCCCCACTATGGAGGGGCTTACCAACAGGGTGTCCCTTGATGGAGGGGCTTAACAACAGGTTGTCCCCCACTATGGAGGGGCTTACCAACAGGGTGTCCCTTGATGGAGGGGCTTAACAACAGGTTGTCCCCCACTATGGAGGGGCTTAACAACAGGGTGTCCCTTGATGGAGGGGCTTAACAACAGGTTGTCCCCCACTATGGAGGGGCTTACCAACAGGGTGTCCCTTGATGGAGGGGCTTAACAACAGGGTGTCCCTTGATGGAGGGGCTTAACAACAGGTTGTCCCCCACTATGGAGGGGCTTACCAACAGGGTGTCCCCCTATGGAGGGGCTTAACAACAGGTTTTCCCCCACTATGGAGGGGCTTAACAACAGGGTGTCCCTTGATGGAGGGAGTTAACAACAGGGTGTCCCTTGATGGAGGGGGTTAACAACAGGTTGTCCCTTGATGGAGGGGCTTAACAACAGGGTGTCCCTTGATGGAGGGGGTTAACAACAGGGTGTCCCTTGATGGAGGGGGTTAACAACAGGGTGTCCCTTGATGGAGGGGGTTAACAACAGGGTGTCCCTTGATGGAGGGGGTTAACCTGGCATAAACTGGAAGTCCCATGGGGGTGACCCGTTCAGTACTGATAACAAACCTGGCTGAGAAGTCCATGCAGTGCATGCAACCAGACAGACGATTTCTTAATGAAGTGTCAACTCTGTGGAACATGCTGCTGTATATACAGTATCAAATGCACTTCTGAAAGAACTACAAAGAAAACCACTGTCTGTAAAAAAAAAAAAGATTGAATAATTGTGCCATCCATAAAACCAAATACTTTAAGACTTTTAGTCAAGTAGTATTTTACTGGGTGACTTTCACTGTTACTTGAGTCATTTTCTATAAAGGCAACTTTACTTTTACTTAAGTATGACAATTGAGTACATTTTCCACCAACAAAATGGTCCAAGCTGCTTAGCATGAAAGTGTCTACTAAATGACCATACAGTAGGCTGTGTGATGCAATCAGATCAGATTGTCTTTTTTTCCTGAGCAACTTGCAGGTAGGGAGTAGTGCTGATAGCGATTGCAGTCTCAACTCTATGGCATTGTTGGCATCATCCTGCAACCAACGGAGCAAACGTGTTTGATGATGCGTTGTGGGAAAAGCTGCAACTATATGGTGCATTCGGGAAGTATACAGATCCCTTGACTTTTTACACATTTTATTACGTTACAGCCTTATTCTAACATTGATTCAATTGTATTTTTTCCTCATCAATCTACACCAATACACCATTAGAATTTTTAGCAGATTTATTAAAAATAAAAAACTGAAATAATACATTTACATAAGTATTCAAACCCGTTACTCAGTACTTTGTTGAAGCACCTTTGGCAGTGATTACAACCTCAAATCTTATTGGGTATGATGCTACAAGCTTGGCACACCTGTATTTGGGGAGGCTCTCCAATTCTTCTCTGCAGATCCTCTCAAGCTCAGTCAGGTTGGATGGGGAGCGTCGCTGCACATCTATTTTCAAGTCTCTCCAGAGATGTTGGATCGGGTTCAATCCGGGCTCTGGCTGGGCCAGTCAAGGGCATTCAGAGACTTGTCCCGAAGCCACTCCTGCGTTGTCTTGGCTATGTGCTTAGGGCCGTTAGCGCCAGTATGAGGTCCTGAGTGCTCTGGAGCAGGTTTTCATCAAGGATCTTACTGTACTTTGCTCTGTTCATCTTACCCTTGATTCTGACTAGTCTCCCAGTCCCTGACGCTGAAAAACATCTCCAAAGCATGATGCTGCCACCACCATGCTTCACAAGTAGGGATGGTATTGGCCAGGTGATGAGTGGTGCCTGGTTTCCTCCAGATGTGACGCTTGGCATTCAGGCCAAAGAGTTTAATTTTGGTTTCATCAGACTAGAGAATCTTGTTTCTCATGGTGTGAGAATCCTTAGGTGCCTTTTGGCAAACTCCAAGCAGCCTGTCATGTGCCTTCTACTGAGGAGTGGCTTCTGTCTGGCCACTCTATCATAAAGACCTGATTGGCGGAGTGCTGCAGAGACGTTTGTCCTTCTGGAAGGTTCTCTCATCTCCACAGAGGAATTCTGGAGCACTGTCAGAGTGACCATAGGGTTCTTGGTCACCTCCCTGACCAAGGCGCTTCTCCCCCGATTGCTCAGTTTGGCCAGGCAGCCAGGTCTAGGAAGAGTCTTGGTGGTTCCAAACTTCTTCGATTTAAGAATGATGGAGGCCACTGTGTTCTTGGGGACCTTCAATGCTGCAGACATTTTTGGTACCCTTTCCCAGATCTGTGCCTCAACACAATCCTGTCTCGGAGCTCTGCGGACAATTCCTTCGACCTCATGGCTTGGTTTTTGCTCTGACATGCACTGTCAAATGTGGGACCTAATATAGACAAGTGTATGACTTTCCAACTCATGTCCAATCAATTGAATTTACCACAGATGGACTCCAATCAAGTTGTAGAAACATCTTGAGGATGATCAATGGAAACAGGATGCACCTGAGCTCAATTTCGAGTCTCATAGCAGAGGGTCTGAATGCTTACGTAAATAAGGTATTTTATTTATTTATGTTTTAATTCATTTGCAAAATATTATAAAACCTGTTTTCGCTTTGTCATTATGGGGTATTGTGTGTAGATTGGTTGAGGAAAAACATTTTTTAAATCAATTTTAGACTAAGGCTGTAACGTAACAAATTGTGGAAAAAGTCAAGGGGTCTGAATACTTTCCGAATGCACTGTATTAGAACTACACTCAGTTGTGGTTACATGGTTTGTGATAGTGTTTCGTGATAAAGGTTTCAATGGTAGTGTGAAGGCATTGGTCATACTTCCAGAGAAAGATTAGGCTGGTTTCAAACTGGAAACTTTAACCAACCCGGAGCTGTTGCAAGCTGTCTGAAAATGCCACAACGTCAAAATCTTCTAGTTACTGTAAGAGGCTAAGAGCACATGTTCTCATTTGGAAAGTGTGAAAAGCAGAAGTATATTTAAATGTGGTGGCGTGATAGTGGGAAAGAGAAGATTGTCTGACCCAACTTTCTTTCCATCCTTCCCACCATCATTCCATTGATGTAGGGTTTGAATAACAGTGCTCACAGGATCATGAGAGCATAAATTGCATGTCCTTCGTAAAGTCCTGAAACATTTAAATTCAACATTTGCTTAGCATAAAGTAAATTGTTACAGTATGTGCAAAACGGAAGAACCCAGACTAAACCACCATAAAACATGTTGATGGCCTAAGCCATATTTTCAAGTTGAATAAAACGTCTGATATTGCCATAAAGAGGACATCTATAGTGTGCTGTTTTTACTCATTGAGTGTTCATCAGTGGAACTTCCTTTATTTTGTGGTGAGAAACTATTTGTGGAACTGGTTTCATAATGATTTACCAAACCAATAGTGTGCAACTGTAAGCAGCAATTCGGGGCCTCCCGCTAGCACAGCAGACGGGAGGCTAGTGCAACACTGTGTACTAGCTAGCTTTATAGTTAGCGACACTGTGTACTAGCTAGTTTTATAGTTAATGATACTGTGTACTAGCTAGCTTGATAGTTAACAACACTGTGTGCTAGCGAGCTTTATAGTTAATGACACTGTGTGCTAGCTAGCTTTATAGTTAATGACAATGTGTGCTAGCTAGCTTTATAGTTAACGATACTGTGTACTAGCTAGCTTTATAGCTAACGTCACTGTGTACTAGCTAGCTTTATAGTTAACAACACTGTGTGCTAGCAAGCTTGCTACTTAGCTAGCACACAGCATCACCTACGCCCCTGCCTGTCCTTCGCTCCTGCCTGCCGAACACCTGCCCTCGCCGTTGTTAACAGAACTGCTGGAAAACAGTTCCCAACAGGTGGGGGTGAAGGACACTGTCTACTGGTGTACTCCTAGCTACCATTGTCGTCCCTGCCCCTTCTTATGTGGGGTTTATTGGCAGCTGGCATCCAGCGTTATTGTGCATTAATGCCACCTACTGTATTGAAGCACCCCCACCTCCCACCTGTCCTAACTTCAAAATGGACCAATAGAAGTTTCAGGAACATGCAGGAACGCCCACTTGCATCACGCCCCAAATTGTGGGCCGCACTTACACCCTTCTCAAACCTCACAACAATGTCTTAGTTGCTAAAATTCTAGTAGTTTGCCTAATTTCAGTTTATGTGCCAAAACAAGCAATACATAGTGTAGACAATCATTGTACCATCTGAACTGCTGCTGTGAAATAAATGTTCAATAACCAAAAAGATTGTATTTTCAGCTGTTTGAAACTGGTGTACAAAACCGAAAGTAAAAAAAAAAGTAAAATCATTTTAAGAATGGGAAGCATAGAAATAGTGCACATAGAACATATCTACCACTTCTTAGACTTGCTTTCAATTAGAATGACATATCTATAACTCACATTTCTATGTCAATTTGGTCAGTTCGCACAAAAAGTGACATATTGCAGCTTTAAGTCATGTAAAATAATGATCTGAGCGGTAGATCTCCGCTTACTTTTTGACTGAGAAAGTAATCTTGACTCATAAAAAGGTTGGTGTCCACTGATTTAGAGTAATACGATGGCTTTCCTTGTAATTCTATGGATGTCAGAGCCATCTTTTTCCTCCTGCTGAGGCAAGATGATATGACGATGTGATGTTCATTTTTTATCTAATTATTTTTTTGTGATATAGTCTAAAAGTAAAAAGACTCCAAGCATGTCCAAGCACCAACAGTGAAGCTAGTGTAGGCAAGAGGTGCATGTAGGCCGACCTAGAGCAGGAGAATGTTAGGATCACATTGAGATTAATGTTAGGAGGGAGGCTTAAACTCTGTGCTGTTGTAGTCTTAATGGCTTCATTGGGAGGATGCCATAATTCAGTGTTTCAAGTAGTTATATATTTCCTTATTTTACCACAAGAGGGCCTCATTTTCATGTCTTGTGCTTTTCACAACAGAAGAGATGTGCTATCAGGCTGTACTGTGTCCCCTCACTCTGAGTGTATGACATTTGAAGAAATTAGGCATTCCTATCAATTCCAGACGCAGAAGTGGCAGAGAGGGAGGTGGTGTGATGTTGGACACTCCTGGCCTGTGTTGTCCCCAGTCTCGGCCTTGTTTGGCGCCCTCTGTGTCTTTGGACTCTGTTTCCAGTCAGATGAGCTTGCTGCAAATCCTTGGCTTGCTGCCCTAGATTTACAAAGGCTACGTTTATAGAGGAAAGTTTGAACTTCTTTTTAATCAATGCAAAAAAACAAAGCATTGTTTTATACATATACTGTATATATAAAACTAACACACAGTAGTTTAATGTGAATAAACCATTTATTAATGCATTTTCAAATCACTAAGCATATCTTCATGTAGATTACTGAAAGAGACACCAACAAACTAGCAGGCTAATTGTTCATATACAGTGCCTCCGGGAAAGTATTCAGACCCCTTGACTTTTTCCACATTTTGTTAGGTTACAGCCTTATTCTAAAATGTATTAAATTAAAAGAAATCCCAAATTGTAAGTCAATAATTGGAATTAAATATCATAAGAGTACCACTAGGTGGCAGTGTAGTATATTGTTGCTGTATTGATGCTGTGACTACAGCTTTTCATTAGTGAAGACATTCAGCGTCGTCCAAACTAACATTTTGGAGTTATATGTACATAGAAAGCACTCTTTTCCCAAAACAACTGGTTGAAAATGGTTAGATGTGGTTAGATGAGGTGGGTCACTGGAAATAAAGTACAATGTAACTAAACAATGCACACTTATTTCAAGTCATTGTATTACCTTAGAAACACATCCATATTAGTAGCCTATCAGGTAAAGGCTACATTTACACTGCAAAAATCTCAAGCAATCGTATGCTAATCCTATGACTATAACAAATTAACCTTGTTACTTAGTTGATTTAGAATTGTATTAATCTGATGTTACATCTCTTCATTTTCTGATCATACTGAGTATGATTAAGGCAAACCTATTTACTTATCTATCAAACATTGTCTGCCTTGATTACAACACTTCCTTAAGCAGCAGACCATAAGGACGGATGGAGTTCTCCACAATAGCTCTCTCTTGAACAGGAGATGATCCCTCAGGCACATAAACCAGCCAGTAACTCTCTCTCCGACACTGTTGCCTTTTCTGGGGGTTGATCCTATTCTGTAGCACCACCTTGTAGGTTTTGTTATCTACTTTGGACGTAAACCTCTTGGAGAACTTCTCAGCTACGTTAATGTCCGGTGTTGAGTACACTCCTCTTCCGACAGTAGCACCATCTCCATCTCTCCTGATGATGCCCTGGGATCCGTCCATAGCAGGTCCGTGGTAGGACACTGGCCAGGCCTTGTCTCCGGTCCCCAACCATCCATCTCCATCCCTGTATTTGTTCAACACCTTCAGGGCAATGCGGTTCCAGCCACAGGGTCGGACGTACTGCTCCTTTCCCCGAGTAAACACTGTTTCACCATCCTTAACATTTGTAAAGTCGTAGTCATACCGAGAATCAAGGAACTCATTCACGTTCACAGAAACAGTGGTTTGTGGAATGGATGCGGCGGATGGGGCATCAGGTAAAGCTAAGGCACCTTTTAAAGACAATGTCCCCAAACTTGGGTACTCCAACTCTAGAAGGCCCTCTTGTACGTAGAACTCCTTTAGTGCGACCACATTGACAAAGTCCTGTGGGGTTAGTGAAAGTGTTCCCGCGGTGGCTGATTCCACGTTGCAACCTGAGACAGCAGACAGAGCCTCCAAGATGAGATTTACGTTTGGCATGGTGAGAGTTAGAAATCTCGAAAACATTTACTGTAAGAAGACTTCACAGAGAGCAGAAAAATCCTTCCTGTGTGTGATCCGACACGAAGGCTTCTGCTCTTGTAATTTCACCTATACATAGACTGTGCTGTGAAATGTAATTCTTACTTTCACTTTCTGTTGCAGTGACTGGATAAACAAGATGGTGTACGGTAAAAGTACACTGATCCAATTTGTAAGTCGCTCTGGATAAGAGCGTCTGCTAAATGACTTAAATGTAAAAATGTAAATGTAATTCATTTGACATTTCTGAAATAATTTGATGTTGTGCTGGGAATATTATGCATTATGCTTTCCCACCGGATATTAATGAAACATTACATATTTTATAAATATATTTCAAATCATATCATATAATACAATGATTGCATGTAGTAACTGCATATTAGTAGGTCAAGTGCATCATCTTATACCCTGAAGTAATGTCACGTACTGTGTGCACTCTAATCGAGACCCACAGACAAAAGCCACCCTTTCTACAGTACCACGTCACAGAGCGACACACAGTACAGTTACCCATGCAGTCACCCATCCCCCTGCTCATAGTAAAGGATGGAAACAGACTTTACGCTTCACAACAAACCCACAAGGCAGATCTGTCCAGCCGACCTGACATCCCTTTGTAAAAAATAATCTCTATTTATGGTTTGAGTGCTGGTTACCACATTGGTTCTCTCTCTCTCTTCCTTTCTTTCCTTTTTTTCTCCTTTCTCTTTCTCTCTCTTTCTATCTCTTTCTCTCTCTTTTTTTACCTATCTCTCTCTCTCTCTTTCTATCTCTATTTTTCTATTTTTCTCTCTATTTTTGTAACCTCTCTCTCTCTCTATTTTTCTATTTTTCTCTCATTCTCTCTCTCTCTCTCTCTTTCTATTTTTTTTCTCTCTCTCTCTTTCTCTCTCTATTTCTCTCTCTTTCTCTTTCTCTTTCTATTTCTCTCTCCCTCTCTCTCTCTCTTTGTTCTCTCTCAAATTCACATTCAAGCTGATTTATTGGCATGAAAAACATTGTGTCAATATTGCCAAAGCAACAATTTATACATTGTAATAAAATTATAAACAATAACAAATAATAATATAATATGGTAGGAAAAAATAATACAACATTAAATACAAAAATAACAACAATATAGTAGAAATGTAATAAATATAAAAAGCTAAACATGGAAAATGAAACTCTAACTCACTTATAACTAAACACCTGTCCTCTTCACCATTACATCAGCACGACTACCACCACCATCTTTAAACTGCTATCATTACCATCACCCTACTACCCATACCACTACTATTTGGAATGATAAACAACAATAATAATAGA
Source organism: Oncorhynchus masou masou (assembly GCF_036934945.1). Taxonomy (NCBI): domain Eukaryota; kingdom Metazoa; phylum Chordata; class Actinopteri; order Salmoniformes; family Salmonidae; genus Oncorhynchus; species Oncorhynchus masou. Next base: position 77,875,435 of record NC_088239.1, on the reverse strand, counting down.
AATAACAATATTGGAATAACAATAATAGTAATAACAATAATGCTAACTAACAATAAGTTACTATTTATTATGCAGATCTCTCTTTCTCTCATTCGCTCATTTTTTCTCTTTTTATTTCTCTCTCTCGCTCTCTCTCTCTTTGTTCTCTCTTTCTCTCACGCTATCTTTCTCGCTCTCTCTCCCTCTTTGTTCTCTCTTTCTCTCGCTCTCTCTTCCTCGTTCACTTTCTTCATCTCTCTCTTTCTCTCTTTGTTCTCTTTCTCTCTTGTTGATTTGACAACATCCAGTGAAATTGCAGTGCCAA